>NW_027115630.1:290265-295015 GCF_000696795.3 Halyomorpha halys
TTTAATTTTAGTATGTATGAGATCATTTATCAATATTACCTATTGCCCACAACTGTGTGGCAGATTGTAATATCTATCAATAAATAAATCTATCAATAAAAAAAAAAGGAAGCATTGGTGGATCCAGAGCAGGGGAGGGGGGAGTCCTAACTACTAACACACAAATTAAAAATTTTAAAATATCATTCTTCTACCCCTCTCCATATTTTATCCTAGAGCTGAAGTAGCAGTAATGTATTATAGTATGAATTTTTTTGGTACATTTTTTAAAATGACTTTTTAATTTTTTCCCATATTGACAAATTGAAACCTTATGATCTACACGTTTACCACTTGCCACAAACTGAAGCATTATGATCAAATTCAAAACTTGTACAAATACTTGATAAACAAAAGAAGCAGCAAACACCGGTATCCGCCCGCTAGTTTTGTTCTTTAGTTGGGCTTACATTTGATTTATACTATTTTCATTATAAATAAAATCGTTTGTCAAACGTTTGTCCAAACGCTCTTTGATTAGTAACCGAAAACCGACATTCAACGAGTCGGTCACAAATTCAGAACAACTTGAATTAACCAATCCAAATAACCAATTCACACACTTGCGCATGCGGGAATTTACCTCAGTTTGGCAAATACGTATCAGCATGTTGTGGAAGTTAAATCAAATATAGGGTCTTACAAAGTGCTTGATTTTCTCGACGCATACCAGGAGGATAAGTCAGTTGTTTTTATGGCGTTGCGATTTCTACATATATTTCGGCGATCCTAATGTATTCATAGAAATTTGATGGAGGATATTTTTGGAACTTTCCTGCTTTCACATGTATAAAACCCGGTTTAAATGTCTTTCAGAAACAAAGCTTTTAGAAGTAATTAAGCCGACATATTGCAAAGCCGGATCGTATTACCACTGAAGAGAAAAGAAGGAGATGTTCAGTGGGACCACTCACGAAAATAATAACATGAAGCAGCTCTTCCAAAAGCAGGCCTGACAATAGATGGTGAAGTTGTAACTGAAATTATTAAACAGGATAGGATTGTTTTCAGTTCCCTGGCTTCTAATTAGTTCACCTAACTTCTAACAACAACGCATCTGTTTCATGTAACCACACTTTTTTTTGTTTATGTTGTTTACTTTTCCCGTCCGTTTTTTTTCTTTTGAATCATTTAGCATTACTGATTTATTTTGGTGTCTTGAATTAATATCGATTCTTTAGAGATACCAAGCGTTTAAAGTTTTGATATTGAAATATTTAATAATTGTTGTTTTTTTCCTAAATAAGAACGTTTTAAATCTATTTTATTGTTAAAAATAATATTTTAATAATAAATAACATAATTGTGGGAGTGAGTAGTTCACTGGTAAGGCACTTTATTACTAGCTTCAATGGCCTGGATTAGAATCCAGCTTTGGCAGATAATTATTTTCTGTTTCACTGTAATCTTTAGGGCCGTCTGTAATTCAGGTGGTTAAGGAGCAGGTATTACCAGCCTTAGAACTGCGGACGGCGCCGATTCGAATCAGACCTGAGGCGTGGACTTTTTTCATTTCCTGACGGTCCCACGAAATGGAAAACTAGACCTCTCACCATGGTTAGAACAGATTAGTCATCTCTAGATACCCCCTCCTCTCTCGTATGCCAGAAATGAACAAGAAGGGGATCATAAAAAAAAGTTTCACTATAGCCGTGAATCAGCCCTATGGGTTCGGGAGCCCTTCGGGATCCACCCAGCCTCACTAACTGGATACCGTTCATTGGGTAATAATCTGGCGGTCGACAGTGATTCTGACCAAATCACCTCCTCGCTCCACCGTTGATGTAGTAACAGTACTTCCCCCTAATGGATTGTAGTAGTACACATTTAATTTTTTGTGAAATAATAATATTTTTTAAGGGTTATAAATTCTAATATATTATAATTTCAGGAAAAATAAAAATCTTACAACTCCACACATCCTTTATAGATTAATTAGATGAAAAGTTCGATTTACTGCTTTGTCCATTTTCAAATCAATACCCCATGTTAGTACCTCCGTCAATTCATCGACATTTGAATTTAATTGAACTATGCATCTTCTTGGCAGTACTTAATGTTGTCCATCCCTATAACTGTTAGATACTAATGAACTTGCATCCCGGTTATACTTTCCTTACTATCCCGCACCATTCTAATAATTATTTCGTTATTACTTTATCAAAGATTAAAACGATAACGTCAATTCGAAGCATTTAACACGAAAATGTAATACTTGCCAATTTAATATTTATTATAATCACTAATTGTGAAAAGTATACTAAATGTTGCAAGCAGAGTGCAATTAGCAAACAGGTGGCTTGAGCAATGCACTGAATAGGGTTACTTGAATAGGAGCCAGAGCACTTGACACGTATTCAGCTTCCTCTCCAAGATTATGTTCATTTCTATATGTAGGGCAACGCCGTTACAATTTTAATCAAATTTTGTTCTTGTTTTTCTAATTAAAACGTAAATGTTATTAGAGTATTATTGGTTCTCAAGTTTTTTTTTTTTTTTAGTATTGAAATATTTTCGTGGAAAAACAGAAATGAAAATTTGATGATTTGAAAGTTTAATGAAAATTTGAAAAGGTGTATACATATGTTATAGATCTGAATGACATAACTTAAAAATATATTAGCTATCAAACTACAATATCCAAAGTTTGACATAAATCTGTTCATTAGTTAGTTTTTTATGAGCCAATCAATTTTTTTAAATATGCAAAACCCGCAGTATAGCCGGTATAACGTCACCCCATACTACTACTGCGAGTATATATTTCCTTATTGCGTTATCTTTTCTGTCCATAGATTAATATTCCAAGTAAAGGATCATTTTGAGCTGGCAAATTCGTCAATTTAACCACTTTTACTCATCTAATGGGTTAGGAATTTAAAAAAAAAAATACAACTGGTATGCTTAATTGAAGGATCATGTCTATCTTGAACTTCGAGTTTACGGTAGATGGATTCGAAATAATATTTTAAAAGTAAATCATGAAAACTCTAAACAAATTATTTTAGAAATAAATTATTTTATAATTTTGATAAAATTTTATGTTTTAAACGACTATCTTACGAAATAAAGTTATTTCATGATTGATGAGATAATTATTTCTGAAAAGATATTTTATCAAGTTATTTATGAATTAACAATTTTGATAACAATTTAAGTTCATTTTACTGTGCCACATTCTGTCATCTATAGTCAGGGTCTAGTACAATAAGACCACCATCGGACCCAGCGTCTCATAACGTGACAATATTATATTACATTCTTAGTAACTTAAGAACATGAATAGTAGAGATAGAATAGTACATTCAAACCATAGTAGAGAAAATATAAATAAATTAATTAAATAAATAAATAATAAACAGAAAAATAAAAATTGAAATTAAATAAGATATCACTCCTTTCATTATAAACTCCCTAACCACTCAAACCCCCTAGTTTCTAACCTTGCATCCTCTTCCATTCCTGGCAATCCTCCGAGGCGCCTAAAAGAAGATGGCTACGAGACCAGCTAATGTAAAATGTCATTAGAGTGCTACCAGTGGGGAGTTGCTCTACACGCCTGTATTACTCCATTTTAACTTAGACCATATTTACTAAATGTATTATGTAATATACAGTTGTAAATTTCAATAAAGTTATTAAAAAAAATTAAATAAAGTAATGTAATGTGATTTTTGGGAAGATTTTTCGAGTTAAATAGTATTTATGAAATTACTGCTTTGTAGCAAACACTAGAACTATCTACTCTTTTGAAGTCATGTAGGAAACTATGCCAAGAGTGAGGAATGATTTAAACGAAAATGAACTAATAACAAGAGTTAGCAAACTACAAGATGTTGCGACTTTAACTAAATTGATAAGAATCGTTCCTGGAAGGGAAAACGTTTACGAAAACATTATTGATTGGGTGAACTTTGATGCCCGGAAAACTTTACTGATGAACACATTTTCAGCAAAACAACTGGCTGTGAAACAGTTGACAGTGAATCTGGAGAAGATAAATTCACCGTTGAGCGACTGATAAGTCACGATGTGGCACTGAAATATGTAAGCAGCCTGCTTCTTTATTTAGAGCAAGACAATATGCTGACTGACAAAATTGTTTCGTGTAAAATTTAATTACAGATTAAAATTAAGTTTTTTTTAACCAAACCAAATAAAATGATGAAAGCAAGTAAAATGATCTTTTCAAAAACTTTATGTTTTTATTGAATACGTACAATTACTTATTCATTTTAATCAAGTTTTTACTTTTTCTTTGAGTAAATTAATACATTTTTTTTAATGGCTCTACAACCGTTTTTTTTACGTGGATTATCCGAGCTATTCAATTTAACGAGTTGACTGTATATGTGTGTTAGGAATCGACAACTGTGCAATAATGTAGGACAGGCCAACAAAAGCTGACATTTCAAATATATGCTTTGAATGCCTGTCTAAAAGCATTACTTAAAATATTTATTGTAGGGAAGTAGAGTGGTTGCTTATTCATCGTCATTATGTAGATATTCGATTGTGTATTTGCTCTTTTTTTAAACCATTAAATCAACTCGTACGTTATAGTAAAAGAGCCCAAGAGGAGAAAAAAGGCAGTTATCTCACCCCAATTTTTGATTACTTTAATGAAAACTATGTATAATTAATAGTCAAAATTGATGAGTCTGCCAAGTATAGGTAAGGGGAATAAAAATGGCGGATGTTTCAAAGCGAT
>NW_027115630.1:295065-313824 GCF_000696795.3 Halyomorpha halys
ACCCCAATTTTTGATTACTTTAATGAAAACTATGTATAATTAATAGTCAAAATTGATGAGTCTGCCAAGTATAGGTAGGGGGAATAAAAAATGATGGCTGTTTCAAAGCGATAAAAAACTAATTTTTCATTCGGAGCTCTATATCTTAAAAAGTAGGAACTATTGGACGTGAATAGGGACTAACTAAACTATTCGGATATTATAACTTATTGGATATTGGATATTATATAACTTATTGGATATTGGATATTATATAACTTATTGGAACTATTAGGGCTCATATATAAGCAAATTTACTCTTCTTTAAATAATGTTCTCTTAGATTTTCTAGTGTTGTTGGTAGTTTTTAAGATATAGAGCTGCGAATGAAAAATTAGTGTTTTTTTAAGGTTTTGAAACAGCCACCATTTTTTATTCCCCCTACCTATACTTGGCAGACTCATCAATTTTGACTAGTAATTATACCAAGTTTTCATTAAAGTAATTAAAAATTGGGGTGAGATAACTGCCTTTTTTTCTTCCCGGTATTACTATTACTTTGACGAGCGTATTACTTATATATAATAAATATTATTGGGACAACTGTAAAAAGATATTTACGAGAACCGAAAAAGTAGTGAAATATGGTCCTCAGTGGTAATAAAGCTGTGCTAACGGAACAAACTTAACCATAGGAAGCATTAATAGCAAGACTTACCCGTCCTCTGTTGCGGGACGTAGGATGGCTCGCCGAAGACATGCCTGTAGTTGGACCCCGGTAATCCGGGCTCACCTGGTTCGCCTTTTTCCCCGATGACAGAAACTCCTGGCGGTCCCTAGATTTCATATGAAATTAAATTGAAGTTTTGATTTTGAATAAAGTTTTAAATTTGTAATTAATAACACAGGTATACAACCAAAAATTTGATTTGACGATTTTGGCTGATGTTAATGTTTTTTGATGTGCTGAAACCGCACATGATCTGCCTTTTTTTTCATCAAGTAAATAATATAATATGAATCCATAATATGAATGCCAGTTTGAGGCCTACAAATCATGAAAATTCGTTTAAAGAGTGGTTTTGAGTTTGAGGAAACTAGCAGTCAGCAAGGACACTATACAATATCTTCTTACTCTTCCAGTTTTATATTGTAAATTAAATAAAAATTATTATTTTTTAAAAATGATATTAGTATTACTTAATGTGAGAAAAATGAATTTTAGTTAATTCTATTTTATATTTATTTTAACTGTTAGTTATTATATTCAGTTAAGCCTTATAAAAAATTTAGTTGTCCTTTGCCAGTTACATAGTTACAGGCTCAAAGTTTCTACAAAAAATATTAGTAACAATAAATTTTTTTATTTTAGATGCCCATACTTAATATTTATGTACAAATAGCTTTACCCGCAAACAAACAATTATCGCTATGGTTCCCTCAGATACACATATCACGCTGAGGGCTAACCTACATTGTTACATATCTTTCATTTTCGCTATTGTGTAAAACAAATTATTTGAAATGAGCTGGTGCAGCTTGTATTTATTTTTTCTTCTTCATCTATTTCAATATCTAAAAAAACTAGGCACTTCATCTCACGTATCACTTATGCTCGACTGAGAGTTAGGAAATAATTATTTAAGACATACTAAAGTCGAATTTTAAGTCCTAATACCTTCATATTGAATAATTACATATTTGATTTTATTATTATTGATTTATTAATTAATTTTCAATTTACTGTTATATAGTTTTTACAGCTATACTTACCGGTGGTCCAGGGGGTCCTGGTGGGCCAGGTGCCGGAACGTACTTCACTACTGCATCTTTTCCAGGTTCGCCCTTTTCACCTTTCACCTGTTTGACAAAGAATAAATTAGAATTTCAATATTACTAAGCCTTCTTACTTATTAAGGCGGATCCACATGTTGGCCGCACGCCACGAATCAGAGGCTTGTACAAATGCTCGGTAAACAAAGAGCGGGCCATCTTATTCAGAGAGGCAAGCATGGCGGACGTATAAGTGGTTTCAGCCATTGCACTGAGATTATATTATTTTTATTACAAAAAAAAAAGAAAATGAAAGGAAATTAAATATAAATAAATAAGATTAAATATAAAACTTATTATAAACAGTAACAACAAACACCTTCAACCTCCTAACAGCTGCAACTAGACAAAGAACAATGGTGGAGATGCTACACGAGCGCTCTCACGAACCTCTTTGATCTGTGTCCAAAAAACCTACTCTCGACGGATCGGCAACGAGGTTAGGGTAACTCGTACAAGCCACCCATCCACATGTCTGAGTTCGCCATGACTTGGCCAACATGTAGAGGACCCTTTAGAGCTAAAAAAAAATCGAAGTCGTGGAGGCAGAGTGTGTTGGAGCAGAGCATGTAACGGCAGTACATGCTGGGTTGTATACAAATATTCTGCGGTTTTAATTTTTTGTAGCAGATCCTCAGAATGAATCTTGAATGGCTATAATAGATTGGTAAACCATAAGATAACACTGAACTATTAACTGCATGTCACACTTAACGATGACATATCCGCTTGAAGGTCATAGATCTATCATTGTTTTTATATTTTGATATAATATATTTTATATATTTATATAAGAATTTTAATATGAATGTTTTACGAGGCTGCAAAGCATGGGTTTAATGTATTCACGTACTTCTTTGTCTTTTCCGGCTGATTTATTCCAGGGAATTAATGTTATTTGTCTAATTGCGATGACATAACCAACTCCCTCCGCCCCGCGTTCGCTTACATAATTAAAGGCTTGAATTTATTCATAAAATTGATGGGGCTCTTTAATAAATCGGTTATAATTAGATTTGCTAATTGGCTTTGCTGTGGAAATTGGAGAGCGGTGGCCATTCCCTCCGACTTCTTATCGAAGAGTAGAAAAGGTAATTCAATTAAGGAGAAAGGATGGAATGATTTGCAAGTATAATTGCAATTAACATTAATGGTATCGGTGCCCAAGGGGCAGCCTATAGACCATAGACCTCTCTCTCAACATTACTCCATTAGCTGGGAATCGGATGGTCCCCGTATGGTACTCCCCCTTCCACCCCAGTACCGCAGTGTAAGTGTCCGGCTATATTAACCTCCTACTGCGCTCTGCTACAAAAGGGATCGTTTGCATAAAAATGTCTCCTAGAATATTGCGGTGAGGTGGGGATTCTAAGAACTTCTATAAGCTAGTCACTGCATTTTGAATTTATACAATCTTAACGGACTTATATCCTCCGTTCCCCTTTAATTTTGAGGATCGAAAATTTAAAATATTCTATACTCCTAACAAAAACCATTTCTGTCTGTTAAAATAAATCTCTAAATCTCGTCCAAGATTTAATAAGCAGTTTCTTATTCGATGGCAGAGTATGAAATTTCTGACAATCTCAAACTGTTTCCTTTCAGGATGATTAATTAGCCTTCATACTTCAATCGTTTATTTTTTTGAATTTTATGTTTTAATCCTAAATTTAATGCGAACTTGGAGGGACGAGAACCTGCGACTTTAATAGCTGACATATTGGAACCTAAATAAAAGTTAAGATAAACTAAAAGCCAATAGTATTTGAAAACATTAGCTTCATAATTACCAGCTCTGTTAACGGGTAATCAATATGCTTCCATTTATTTGTATAATTAATTCCTGTCTTTATATGAACTTTACAATTTCTATTTTTTTTTCCAACTATATTTGTTACTGTAGATTGTATGGAACTCTTTTCTTTCTGACTTCGATGTATAACAAAAACGTTATTTATTTTGTTCTTTCTAATGATTCTTAATAAACTTTAAATATCTTAAAAATTGAAATTCAACATGACAGATGGCTGTTGCCAAAATTCAAGCCATTCTCTTGAAAGGTACGACTGACAGAGCCCACCCCATTTCTCTATGTATACAAGTAGTAAGGATACGTCCCAATGAAGTTGTCACAGACCTTAGCATAAGGATTGGGAGAAAGCTCAAACTGACGCCTTACTTGGACTTAATAGTAAGTGTAGGATGGTGTGAAATGTAGAATGGCACTAGCTCTTACTAGACTCAATCGTACCGGGGGGCGGAGGGGGGGGGGGCATTAAGAGGCCAGCAACATTGACCATTTATGAAGGAGTAGTTGTGGGTATCTTGAGATATGCTTCTCCAGGGTGGAGTGAGAATCTTTCGCACAGGCAAAAAAGCTGGTTGCCGACAGTTCAGCGGTGGCTCTGCTGCAAGTCACAAGAGTATATGTGTACATAACAGTGTCTCCTGAGGCGGTACAGGTGGTAGCAGCGGGAATACTTATCGACTTCCTCCTGCTGGAAGACTATTACCGCTACAAGGTGAAGAGAGAGGTCTGGCGGATCTACCGTAGTACATGCGAATGAGGATCGGTGCAAACTTAAGTAGATGGAAGAGGGTCCTCTGAGAAACGACACTAGAAGAATGGAACCGATGGTGAGTGACAACCTCCAGAAGTAGGTACCCTAAGAAAGTACTTGCCTACCACTGGTTATCGCCTGAAAACGACACGGGTCCTCCTGGACTATTGCGTCTCCTAGCTACTCACGGAGCATGGGGGTTTCCAGGAAAAGCTTGTCATACATGGCAAAAATATTGATTCCTTATGCCTTATTTTTCGTGGTCAGGTGACCACCGAGTACGTCGTACTTGCCTGTACCACTTACGAAACACTGATGGCTAAGCTGATGAGGGAAACAGGGCTATACTTCCTATTCGAGAACGATCTCCCTCAACTAATGACAAAAAAGAACTACCTACACCCTTGTTTACAAGCTAATTAGTTAAACAAAATAATGGAATTTACAATGGAAATTATTACTTAAAAAACATTCTTTTTCTATGGCACCATATTTAGTTTATAATGTTTTCTGATTATTTTCTTTCTGAGCTAATTTTAACTTTTAAAACAGACACCAAAAATAATAAAAGGGAATTCTATTGGTATTAATTTTTCTTAAAAGATGATAATTATTGGAGATTGTTTATTTTGTTACAGTATATTTAAAATTTTAATTATTATACCACTAGAACACACTTACCATAAGTTCTGCTATGCTACCGCTCAAATCTGCTGGATCTCCTTTTTGCCCCTTCATACCTGCGACGCCAGGCGGTCCAATCAATCCAGGTCGACCTGGCAGTCCCTGTCAATAGAGTACATTTTAATAGCTATTATTATGCCTTATAACTAAACAGGAGATGTAAGATGTATTTAAAATAATATCCTAAAATACTAGATATGACCTTTTAAAAATAGTTCAGTTATAGCAAACTATGTTTTGAAGTAAACTAACTCATGAAATAAACTTGGTTTTTGATACGGGTTAGATATAAAATTTCCAGAAATAAAATCCAAAACGTGCATTATTAATCTTCATTTAGAAAATTTAAAATGTACTTCATATAGAATATAATTTTTCTAACATAATATAATTGTAGATTGGGCCAGATGATGAACAGACGACCGAATAATTAAATAAAGAAGAGAGAAGTGAAGAGAGTCTTTAAAAAAAAAAAAAAGTGAAAAACATTTAATTATTAGATACAAGACAAATGAACTTCAATAATACTGGTGCTTAGAAATCCAATTTAATTAAAAATATATATATATTTTTTTAAACTCTGAATTTACGAAGTAAAGGAAAAAGTTGTTGAAACAAGTAGGAAACAATCATATAATAGTCAATGTATCATATTTGTATTTGTTGCTTAAAATTCATTATTAAATCTCATGCAATAGTTCAAACATTTATTAAACCGTTAAGTACACATTATGGGGGAAATATTGCATAGCCATCGTCAACAGGAGATATGCAGGTTCCTAACTAATGTTTTTATTATTAATAAGTTGATTATATCAGGATTTATTGAATGCCTAGGAATAATAAATTATTTCGCTGTAAACATAATTAATTATAAGTTTTAAGCATCAGTCTTACCTTTCCATCCTTTATGACAGCATGAAAAAAAAAGAGAAAAATATTAAAATTTTGATAAATGAATTATTTAAACCAGTTGAGGAGTTTGAAACAGATTAATTACAATAAAAATCCAATCTATATGCTAATGCCTGTGTATCATTTTTGAGACAATTACTGTGTGAAGCTTACACTGAGGAAAAAAAAAATAATGGCAGTTTATCATATATAGCTCCTGAAAAATGGATTTATGGAAGGACTCAAAATATTTGGACTAGCTTTATTTAAAAATATTTCCCTTCGTTGTTTTGGTTCATGAAAATCAAACTTTTTCAAAATAATGTAATTGATGCATCAATACAATATGTTGTGTATTTGGTTTTTGGTAAGACAATTAGGTTGGATTGGTAACAAAACCTAAAAATTGCGAAATCATCATGTTTTCGGTACCTAATTTTCATAGTAAATCTTTACAAAATCAATACAAAAAAAAAAAAATAAAATACAAGAAAAGTACAATTATGAGTGACTATTATATTGGTCACCCATAAAATTACGCACCCATTTATAGGATTTCTAAATTGAAATTGTTAAAAAAAAATTAAGTTTCGCCAAATTAAAAAAAAAAAAGTTGGGATTTAGTACACACCCAAAATGAATCTGACTGGATTGGATAATTCTCCAAACAATATTATTTTTATTGATTTAATTATTATTTTCAGCCATGAATTTTGTAATTGATCAAAAAAAATAAATGTATCTTCACTCTAGGTTTACAGTTACGTAGAATTCTAAAATAGAACATTCCCAATAACTTTCCGAAATTATCTATTTTTCTTTTTTTATTTGGCAACAAAGTCACATGTCACCACCACATAATGATCATCACATGATCGTCATGTTTACGTTTGTTATTTATTGATATTTTCGTTGCAAAAGCGAAATGCCCCATCGCCAATTTTAAGAACTCGGTTTTTATTGTATTCTAACATGATTTTATATTTTATTTACAATGCCTAGAAGACCTAACTGTATATTTTACGTCAGTAATTAGAAACAAAAAATTACCAAATGGCATATCGAAATTATAAATTAGCTGCTACCTTACATCTACGTAATCTAACACAATTTTACCAGAAATTTTAAGATATGGCAATTCAATATAGCGCATTGAATATTATAAATAATTAATTTTATTATATGAATGTTATAAATAATAAACCATTGTGTTATAATTTAAGGTGTTTTTACGGTTAGATTGAATTGCAATGCTTCCAAGACCATACTATCTCCACAGAATATCTCAAATTCAACTATCACACATATGTAGTACATCTACTATGTATAAATAAATATATAAGCAAGTTGAGTTATTTAATTTAAATTCGGCTTCGCTCTAACATTTTAACTTCACAAGTCTTGCTGTTATGAAAGTTTGCTAAATAGGCCAGGAAAAAGTTCAGAAATGTACAAAGTCATAAAACCCTTAAGAGAGTCTTAGAGAAACGTCTTTTCCCGGTTGTAAATCCCGTCAGATTACTATCGATATCTGACATTTCATGATTAAATACAATGAATAACTGAATAACGACAATGGGCGCTTAGGCAACTCCATAATCCTTCGTTTACTACTTGAATGCCCATTGAGATGTGTACCTTGAACTTTACAGCTAAGACCTCATGAATACCTAGCACTCTCTCTTACTGCCTCTGTTGAGTATTAATAAAGACTTGTTCATGAGAACTGTTTTCTGGAAAATGGCTCAAATTTACAGGATACCAAGGCTTTAGAATGGCGATACTCCATTTAAATTGAGAATGCTGTGAAGCAATTTATTTTGTAACGAAGGTTTATTTTAAGTTTAAAATCGACTTATATTTTATAAAGCAGAAGAGAAACATTTCAACGATTTTCATGATGGACGAATCAAATGGAAGGGCCATCTATAAATCTAATTAAAGTTTAACAGTAAAAGAGTTTCCACCCTTTATGGTTACTTCCCTCCTTCCCCTGAGGGAGGGAGGGAGGGAGAGAGAGAGAGAGGCCCAGAGAGAGAGAGAGAGAGAGAGAGAGAGAGAGTGAGAGAGAGAGTGAATCTTACAAATGATATTTCCTTTTTTTTTTTTTAATAACAAAAAACTTTTAAAAAAAAAATACCAAACGTCAAACGCTTTTGTTTTTTTGAAAGAAAACAAATTATTATACAAATTTATTTTAAAAATGTGTTTTATTAAATTTGAATTAATAAAAAAAAAAATGATACGCCTCCTAATAATACTCTACATATATTCGACATCTTTCGATCGTGAGTTTCAATCCTCAAAAAGTGAAATAAATACCACAAAATAATTTCAGTTATTATTCAACTTCTAGGATAAATAAAAAAAAAAAGTTCTTGCTTGCTTCTACTATATTCACAGAATAGTAAATGCTTCACTAAAAGGCCTTAGACACTTAATCGTTTCTATGTTGTATACTGCAATAATGTATTTTGAATAAATATTATTTTTAATTTTTTAAAAATCAAATAACTAGAATTAAAAATCATATAATAAAATAAAAGAAATTTTTCTATCTCTTACTTCGTCGATCCTTCTGTATTAAAAATAACCAAACTCCAAGTGAGTCTTGATTCTTCTGTTTGAGTCACTTTAAAATACGGCTCCTTGATTCAACTTAACTCTTTTTCTTTTAAGCCTTCTCCTGGTATAGTCGGACATATACTATGCATACAGATTTTCCTCAAGATTGTTTGTAGTGGCGCGAACATAAAGATTTAAGATCTTTTTTTCTTAAGTTCGATACCAAAGGAGTGAGTGATCCACAATGATTTGTTCCTACCGGACGGGCTGTCACAGGCGGCTTTTGCGTTGGAGTTTTAAGCTCAGGCGTTTTGAGGATCGAATCTTGCGTGTCAGAGAGGATTGAGCTAGTCATAATGACAATGTGCCCTCCCACATGTTTGACACCGCCGAAGTTTTGGTCATGTTCGATGTGGCAACCCTACCGCAGCCACTCTTCAGCCCCGACCGAGCTCCCAGCGATTTCTTTCTATTTCAACGAATCAGAGAGACCTTAATGCGATTTGGCACAGTTCAAGCGATCTAGGCACCTTGGACGTGGTCCCTTAAAAAAGGATTCACTACATTTTAAAAATGAGAAACTACCCCTCACATTTGTTAGGAATGATTATTGTACCTCAAGTATCACTCAATGCCCTGGAGGAAAGATCTAACCCTCCACCTACAGGATTATACAATCAATGAACTAACTATGAAAACATTGAACACTGTAAATATGTAATATCTCGGGATAAAGAAATATTTGAGGGAATTTTCTCTTAAAAAAATGGTACCCTTTTATATAATGTTAGTTAAACTAATCAGTACATATATATTTTATTAGTAAATTTTTTAAATTGAAATTTAAGTAAAGTTTCATTTTACTTTATATCGATCTTGCTCAGTTCATTTGATTCAGACATTTTCTTGAGAATGTAGCCATTGCATTTAGTTTTTAATTTTTGTTCTGTAAAATTGTAAAAAGTATTTAAGAGTCCGTGAGGTCTAGCAATGTTTGCACATCTGATAATAATTCCGTGTTATCTGGATAATGTTATGTTACAGGTGAAGGAAAGTTGATTTGCCATATGGGTATATTATGTACAGAAAAAGTATAAGAATTGATCCCTGCGGCCATTACTGTTAGGTTTCTAAACCATGTTCATTGAAGTAGTAGTTAGTACTATTTTTGCATGTCTTATCATTGTCCTAGGTCTCTGTTAAGAAAACATTATCCGAAATATGATTTATACCAAACGTTAAATATTTGCATAAAATTCTTTGTTTAATAAATTATATTAGACATATGCAAGAATTAAGAAACTTCCCTTCTTTTTTTTTGTCTTTGACATTTTAAAAGAGGAGTATATTATATGTTTCATGCCTTTAAAATTAGAAAGTATTATTCATCTAAATTCCTTTTAATGGAACTAGAAAAAAAAGGACAGGATGGAAACCCCAGCTTTATATTCTCTTATCTAGTGGGCAATGGATGTTGGGAAGGCTGGCAGGTCGACACGATTTGTCTAGTTTGGCTACATTCTCTTCTCTCACTGACTTTATCCAGTTTTATCCCACTATTTACTTGTTTTCCCGCTGCAGACCTTTCTCTTCTGGCAGCATTATTTCCCTTCATTACCTCATATTACTTCTGCAGAGGATTGTGATTGGCAAACTATGCACTTTCACTTATTGTCCTTTTAAATATTTCTGACTGTTATTGCTTTCATTTACCAATATAAGGAAATACACGTTTTGAGGTACGCTAAATACAAATAACCAAACATTGCGAAATGGTGTTCACACAGCCTAGCTCAAAAACGAAAATTCGTACGTAACTGAAAATACATATTTAGGTTATATATAAGCTTAGGATAATACAACAACTTTTTCTTTAAAATGGATTTATTGGAAGTACCACTTAATTTAATATATTTTGCACTTTTTTTTTTTTTTTAATTTTCTCAAAAACTCCTTTAATGATTTTGAATAAACTCGGTAAATGAAAGTATGGTTAGGTGGTATGTAATATCAGGTAGGTCCAATGGCGTACCATGGATCAAAACTAGGGGTGAGGGAGGCAAGCCATAGTCCATTTCAGCACGGAAAGGGAGTGTACAACAAAAAGTATAAGAACATTGTATATAATTATGGCAGTGGTTTATTAGTTTCTACAATTAGCATTTTCTTTAAAAAATATATATAATTTTTCACTCCTAGGGGGGTGGAGGGAGCTGCCGCCCCTATCCCCTCTCTGGATATGCCCATAGCTAGGTCCTATCCTTATTGAAATATTCTGACTAGGCTATAATAACGATTTTTTTCAAAATGTTTCTGTAAAGTTCCTTGAACTTCGTTTATTTGAAAAAAATAAGCAGTTTTCATTATTAGCAGTAGTCAAGAATAGATAAATAAAAAATATTAAAGAATTTTTTGAACAATTAAAAAAAAGGAAAATAATTCAGGTAAGAGTTCGAATCGGTAAAAACCGGGACCGAACGATCTCTCACGATTATATTAAATTGTATTCATGGCATGTAAAATGTTGATATTCCTTATCCAAAAATTGTTTCCTTTAATTTTGGACTTAATACTGTATTTTTTATTACCAGTGTTAATTTTAAATTTTAAATTTGGAAAAATCCATCATCTCTCATTGTTGGTAGTAAAAAACAATAGACAAAAAAATGAAAAAAAAATCATAATTAATTAAAGGAGAAAGAAAGGTTTATTCTATTTCCAGGGTTGTCATGTTAATAGTGATATTTTACTTTCACCAATCTATATATGAATCATATTTTCATATTGACTCATCAAAAGATAGCTTTTTTAAAACATAGAACACTAATTTTACCTCAGATTTTATTTACGGGTTGCAATTGAATCGACCGAGTTCCGTTGAATGTATGTAACAATGAAGTCATCAGCAAAACTCTATTATCTTGAAAGAATATCGTTTATCAATGTTGATATAATATATATATATTTTTAAATTTATTTATTGATATTTGCAACTGTACATAAATACATCAAGTAAATTTGAGGAAATCATAATGGTATGGTACAAGCATGTAGAGAAACTACCCAATGGTAGCACTCTAAAAACATTTTTATAATATAAGGTCTCGAGTCCATCTCCTTTTCAGACGCCTCGGAGGATTGTCCGGAATAAAAGAGGAAGCAAGATTAGAAACTAATGGGTTTGAGTGGTTAGGAAGTTTGTAATGGAAGAATTGATCTGGTTCGGGCTAGATCGGTTACAAATGGAACATTAAGGTCTTTGTGGATGATTTTGATATAATATTCCTGTAGAATATTATGATATTTGATTTAAGATACGTGATATTAACCGTATTAAAAATGAAGTGAGGCTGTATTGAAAATAATGTTTCATAAAAATAACTTTAAAACAAAATTATCAGAACGAGAGGACCAAATAATAGATATAGATTTCATATAAATGTAGTTTTGTAATAAATAAATATATCGAAAGTCTTCAACCTAGTTTAAGTGTCTATTATCATTAAATTGGAATCAGAAACATTTGTTAGAAATTTAAGAGCGAGATGAAAAGAGAAACAAAGAAGATTAAGTGTAAGAGTTGAATCCATAAAGCCCGGGCAGTGAGTGCTGCCTAATAGAACAATCCTTCTGCCTAAATGTTCTTCACCCATCTCTATACTTCTCTCAGTTTAAATTATTTAATCATCATAATAGGATGGGAACCTAAGCTTATATATTATGTTCAGGAATTATTAATTTAATCTTTAGGTTACAAATAATAAATCTAACTTCCACTAGGTATTTTTAAATATCGAAAATGAGTGAAAACAATATCTCAAAAGATAGAAGAAAATTTTGAATTTTGTGTACCGACTGAGCATTAGAATAATAGTGATACTGTTCAAATTTCTAATATGTGAAACTTCCAGTTTTATTCTTTTATAAAGGTGTGGGATATGCTTGTTTCGTCAACACATCAAATTAGTTAAGTCTTACGAATTTATAAAATACCTTTTAATAGATTAAAAAGGTCATCACTGTTAAATTTACTATTTTGTATGATATTTTAGACATAGTTCGTTATTTAAATGTCACTAAATAAAATGGTACTTCTTTGAAGTTGATGATTTGAAAAGAATTACGTAATAAATTAATAAAAATCAAACCTATTATTATTGCTGAAAATAATATTCTGAGAATCTATAAGTCATTGAGGGAGACGAATTAGATACTGATATGCAAAAAATTAAGGTGTATACAGCGACAGGAAGTGACAGTACATACAAGGAACATAGCTTCAAAATTGTTGAACTTAGGATGAAAAGAACTTATTTTTTAAAAATTCCAGGTTTCGTCAGAAACTTCCCCCCAAAATATAGGAGACAAGGATAATCCTAAGGGATTGAGAGTTTAGTATTAATAAGAAATTACTCACAAAATCACTTCAAATCTGGAAAGGAGACGAAACCTCATAGTCAAGAACCAAATAGAGGGCGTAGAAATGGGCTTTCGTCCAGAAGGGCACTTTTTATTCTAAGAAACTTCGCAGAGAAAGCATAGATCAGAGACCACTGAGAAAGATCACTGAACATTACAGCAGCGTTTGATTCTAGTCCCAGTAATGTGTGATGCTTTTATTGTAAAAAATGATTCTGACGATATATTAACAGCTACTAAATCGACTTAATAACCATAGTTGTGTCTTACATACATGGTTATGGTTATTAGTTACAATTAAGTACAGTTTAACGATTACGTTTCTTTTTAGTAATTCATAGGGTATAGTCTTGTGCAAAAAAGACACTCCCTACTACTATGTGATAATTATTAAATAATTTTTATTATTATGGACTTATGGACCAATAACCATAGTTGGGTCTTCATACATAATCATGGTTATTAATTACAATTATGTACAGTTTCACAATTACGTTTCTTTTTAGCAATTCATAGGGTATAGTCTCGTGCAAAAAAGACACCCCCTACTTCTATGTTATAATTATTGAATAATTTTTATTATTATGGACTTATGGACCAATAACCATAGTTGGGTCTTCATACATGATCATAGTTATTAATTACAATTACGTATAGTTTAATAATTACGTTTCTTTTTAGCAATTCATAGGGTATAGTCTCGTGCAAAAAAGACACCGCCTATTACTATGTTATAATTATTGAATAATTTGAATAAGTAAAAAACTAATAACAATCAAAACAATATATCAGAAAAATAATAATATAACAATAAATATGTGATTGAAGAATGAAAGAAACAAAAAAAGAAAACTATTGCAATTTACTTCTACCTTGATTCTGCGTGGTTTAGAACTACACTTATCTGAAATAAAACTTTTATTAAATATAAACTTTTACTGACGAAAAAAAAGTAGTAATTACGTAATATAATTAAAATCTTTTATAAGTTCATTTTTTCACTAAATAAAAATTCACTCATGTTATTTAATGTATTTTAAGTATAGTAAAAGTATTTTTTTTTTAAATGAAACAAAAACGGATTTTTTTTTTAGAAATATGTTACATTAAAAAGAACACACCATAATTTCACCCCGTAAATAAATTACTTATTGACAAATAACCTTCAACAGAGATAAACCGATTTTTTAATTACGTTCAATAATTTAAGAACTGGATTCAATCCAAAATGTTATAAATATCTCAATATCTGATTGATTACTTTATTAATAGTTTCGATTAGAAAAGGGATATATATTTACTTTTTTGTATAGACATATTCATGAATTTAAGGCAGAATAAGCTAAATGAACCAAATGAATGTTTTGGATTTTTTTCTGCTTTAAAGTATTCCTCTTTTTTACCCAATAAATTTATAATGTTCTCTGAATCTAAAATGTAAGGGAAATTACGCCGTTTCTCCTTCTAAAATACTTCCGAGGAGCCATACAAGCTTCTTTACAAGCTTCATAAAATCGGATTATGTTGGACGTTTACGGTGCTACGAGGCAAAATGAAGGGGTAACCTATATATTTATATATATTTTCTTTTTCTGAAAACACTAGGTCAGTAAATTCCACATCACCATTTTTTTAAATTTACTCTACTCGGAACTGAGAGAACAGCGGAGAAAATGGTTTAAATAGATTACAGCAGTATACTGATTAAATGTTTTAGAAGAAGTGATAGAATTAAATTCTAAATCCTGAGTGATTATGAATACGTCCGTAACGAGAATAAAATGAACAAAGAAAGGAATGAGCAATGAAATCGGTATATTTAGCTCTTTCTATCTGTATGCTTTTGAAATATAGTTACTAAATTTGCTAATATATTACTCTGGCCAAAAAAGTAATTAAAAAAATGTTAATGTTTTCTTATCCTCAATTTCGTGAACATAAAAAGATTCTGAAAGAAAAGAGAATTCTAAAGGAAAATAACAGGTGTAAAAGGCTGTATTGAAACCATTTAATTAACAAGATGGAATTTTTATGAAAGGAAAAAAGGAATATGCCTACAACATATGAACTCTCTCATTCAGCTGTTTGTAAAGCCCAATAGATGTTGTGATTTGATGTTAATGAACGAATTTTCATTAAAGGTTCTATCTTGAATAGCCTTTGGCAAACAATATAAAATGTATGTATTTTCCTAGCGATTAATATTCAAAAACTGTTTTGTGATTTACATATTATTATTTGATATATCATAAGAATTAGTCATGAAGATAATGACAGAATTTAATGATTTTTTTTAGTAATTAGTGTGATTCATACAGTTAAGAAGGGCGTTAGTGAGTATATGCCTGAGTCCTCGAATCTCCATTTGCTCATACTTTTATGAAGAAATACACCATTCCATTCTTTTTGTGTATCTTAATCATTTTAAGGTTGAACATTGAACTTTTTTTCTACATAATCTCCAATTCGATTGTTGGATATTTGAAAGAGCTGTGACTAATTTTGTAATCTCATGCCTTCCGAGCTTTACTAGGTGCAAAGTCCAGGAGATATGGAGGGTGTTAGACAATGTTCCTCCTTTATTACCATCCTAGTAGACAAATATTGAATCAACAAACTCCCTTTAGAACCCAAAATAGAATTGCCACATACATTAAGCCTGGTATACCTTCCTGACAACCTCTGTAATTGGTACTCAATAAGAAAATGTTGCCACAAGACGATTCAGCTCTAACAAACAGGTAAAAATTAAGTCAAACGCTTTCTCTAGGATGATATCGGCACACAAAAGCTGTTTTACCGCCTTGGAAATAAAACGATTGAAGCAATAATAATAAGAAAAAAAATAAACCAATATTCAGCTCTTATAAAAGATATAATCAGCACAGAAAATAAATTTTATATTTATAAAAAAAAGAAAACCAGAACTCCTTACTTTTACTTTTGTATTGCTTGTGATACAACATTGGATAGTAACCTCATGAATGTAATAATATATTGTTAAATTATAATATATAATAATAAATTCTTAAATTATAATTAATATATTAATTATAATTTATGAATTTTAACGGCTAATAATTCCAAATTTGGAAAAAAAAAAAACCAATTCAGTTATAACTTACTGAACGTACTTCTGTACCAGTGTTCGATAAAAAGTAATTAGAATTATATTTGAATGTCATTATTAATATCAAGTAATTTTTCACTTAATGTTTTTTGTAGAATTTAATTTTTTTTTTTACTAAAATTTATTTTTTATTACAATATTTAATTGAATTATAAATAGAAAGCCTAGCTCCTCGACGGTAGGCCCATATCTCCATATCAGAAGGCGATACACACCTGACAGGAAAGATGAATATTCATAAACACATTGCAGAGGCCCTGCCGTAGAGGAGAATTTCCCTTCAGGGGGAGGCTTCCCTGGAAAATATTATCATATAAGGGCTGATATGTTTTGAAAGAGGCGGCGCCATGATGATATGATGATAGGAGAGGGTGTGCCCGAGGTGGCTGTTTTATCGGCACCGGCTAGATAACACACACCCATCTTGGAGATAAGGCTGCACCTTGCACGGAGGATAAACCATGCACTTGGAGATTGTGATCTCCGGTTCACACTTCATATATATTGAAGGCTAGGTTTCTTTAGGGCGTTTTGTACTCTTTTACACCTATGCCTCTTGTCTGTATAAGTGCGTCATGTTTTATGGAATCTTTCATGATTCCTTTAGGTTTGAGTACAAAACGATAGATGAACTGACAGGATTGAAATTAAAAACAAAAGTTTCATACAGCAACTATTCTACCCCACGCAGAAGACTAAATATTCAACTATACAACTAATGTGCTTAAAAAAAGCTCTGAAGTGAAGAAGAAGAAAGAAATTGCAAGATGTATTAAAAATTATACGAAAACTATTTTGAATTTTGTATGGTATGTATCAGTTTATGCTACAATAATTATATCTTTTTAAAAAATACAAGTGAATATGAGAATAACTAAAAACATCAAAAGAAATAGGTAGTACCAAATTTAAAAATATGTACAAAAGTGGATAAAAACATAGAATGAGACAATTTTGAAAATTAACATTTGAAAATTATAAAAACTTATAGTAAATAATAAAAGAAGGTTAGTAATGATTTATTTAAATACTAATTAACAACATAAACAAAATAATCAAAACTCAAAAGAATTACTCAATGAAATGTATTTTATTACGATTCATTTTTATCTAAATTTCTATAATTGTTTATCTGGAAAACTAGTGTTATGTCGTTTAAAATATTTTTATAATTATAATATGATCTTTCGGGATCAACATACGTTATATGAACAGATGTACTAAAAATCGTTGTTTTAGGCGACGGCACTAACAACTACTGAAATATCTCCGTTTAAAATATTAATATTTTCAAGAATAACTTTCGTTCATATAAATTGGGCCTGGTATGTGAGTTACAGTATCTTTTTAATAAAATTTGCCTGATTTCTGAGTTACTTATAATTAATCGTAAATATATTTTATGGGCTATTAAAAACATAATTGACTTATAAATATGAGTAATAAAGTTTTTTTATTACTACTTTTTAATGGTGAACAAACAGCAATTTATAAATTGACAATGGAATGCCTTCTTCTAAAAATAAGGAATGAAGGCAAATTAGTCGGTGAAGGAACTATATAACACATGAATCTGATAAATATTGAATTTAATGATTTTTTATTCCTTTTTTCAACTTTTAAATACGTGCTATCATAATTTATGTCCGCCTCATATTGATCTGTGTGGGAGTGCCGAGATTCATTTCTCAGGTTTTCCTGGAAATAAATATTGATTACACCAGATAGGGATCTAAAGAGCGTTTCGAACCGGGCAATCTGGGACTCTCGCCATGCGTTAGGTCGTCACTTCCTCTAATTGTCCCTAATCAAGTTTTATAGTTCAAGAGCTAAAACAAACTCCTAACAAAACTCATATAAATTTATTCAGCAATAATAACTTTAAGATGTCTGAATTTGACAGAGCTTTGACAACTTTGTAAGTTTGACTTGAGAGTGTTGTACAGTTTGTTTCAGCAACTTCCAAGACATCACCTACTTGTCAAAACTAGTTTAAACTACAATGATACTGAAACAAGATTCTGCGACGAGCCATTGATTATGCATTCATAAATATTACATCTTCCATCCTTCTAGGGATTCGATTTTATCAACATTGCAATGTATTAACTGCAATATGTAATATAGTAATAATAAGAATAAGAAGATTTTTAATGAAAATTAAAAATAATATATAACAACATAATATAATAACATGCTGTCATAAAGTACTCACCGTTACTCCGGGATAACCTACATCTCCAGGTCGGCCTGGGGGCCCGGGTGGACCCGGCTTACCCCGGCGGCCCCTTTTGCCCCGTTCTCCTTTCTCACCCCCGCCGGGCCCCACTGGGCCCCGCTCTCCTCTAGTGCCGGGTGGTCCCTGTGGCCCTGGTTCGCCCTTCTCTCCTGGGGTTCCCTACAACAGGTAGTGAAGTGCTATAAAAATGAAATACTGAAAAAAAAAATTTCATATTTCTAGGTATGTAAGTTAAGCATATTTATAGATAGTTAAAAATCCATTACATCTAGCTTCTATAATTGAACAAAATTAAATAAAAGAGATAATTAAAATTAAAATTGTGATTTTATAATATCTTGTTCATCTCGAAATTTGTTGACGTAATCTACCTCAGACAAATCTAACTTGAATCTCTTCATTAAAAAGAACACAGTCAAACACACACACACACACCTATTCTTTTAATTAGTATA
>NW_027115630.1:313894-330197 GCF_000696795.3 Halyomorpha halys
ATTTTTTAAATTGTTTTACCTAGAAAAATTGGATTTTTGAGTCAATATAAAATATCTGCTTTGGGGAAATCCAGCCTACTTGACAAAGTTAGGGTAATAGATAGTGTAACAACATTGAGTAGTATGTTTTTTTATATACAAGTACATAAAAAGGATAGCGGCTCTACAGTATCCTCAATACTTAATCCTACATTTTCTAGGTATATAACTTACAAATGGGCTGGGGCAGAGGTATTACTGTACCCGCAATACCTAATCAATAATTTTTGATGTATATGATTTAGAAATGGACATAAGGCAGCGGTTCTGCAATATACCTATAATTAATTTTATATATATATATAAAAAGGAATTATACAGGACCCGCAAAACTTACTCATAGATTTTTAATTGTTATGACTTAAAAATCTACACGGGACAGGAGCTATACAATACCCTCAGGATATAAACCAGATTCTTCATGAGTCATCCAGAATGGGATTTATATTAATTTTGTCTAATAACTTATTTTTGATACCAATAAATCTACGTTTAAAATTATCAAATAACATCTGATACATAAGTTATGTATCAGTTATAATATAGCTATTGCCGCGGCCTTTAGCTCACCTCTGAACCCAAACTACAAAGCGTAGATTGTAAAGAGCACGGAAGACTGATCGTTTATTGACGAAGAAGGGGATGCGGGCGATAAGTCAATAAAGAGGGTGCAATACGGTTCCAATGAGGCTCTTTATTGCTAGTCCTGTTTGATTCAGAGTCGATCGCAGGTTCTGTTTGTGCCACACAACATTATATACGATGATCACCTATCCAGTTACCTTAAGGAGTTTTTCTTTTTTTACACATCTATTCTTTTCTATTTAGTATTTTCATATTCATACAGCATCAATATTTCTATAAAATTGCAAATGGTGCATGAATAAGTATGAAGGAGGGACATCGATGTTTTGAAACAACTTTATAGCTCTAGTTCTATAAAGTTGTTTAAAAAAATCGATGTTCCTCCTGCATATTTGGAAGTTTATAGAAATAATGATGATTGGATAATGGTAGGGATGGAAGAAAAAAGTTGAGACTGGGTATTTTAAAGCAAAATATGACAAAAACATTGATAAAATGCATAATTTGCTCAATCTATGATAATAATGGTGCGATTTCGATGAGTTTCTTTCCGTTTTATAGGGAGTTATTTTATGTAAAATAAAATTCTAGAATTTCAAGAGCAGGTTGGGTTGGGAAGGATTATCTTCCATTACATTTGGTGTATGATGTCCTTAAGGGATTCTGACGTGTCGTACAGCCGACTAATACCCGTTATAAGAGAATGTTTCAGAAGTAAGATAAGTATGACTATGACTAGGGAAGTTGGAAATGGTTGGTTTTATGCCAATTTCCAGTTTTAAATACTTTTTCAATGTTCGTCGATCCAACTTTTTTTACATTTTGAGTTTCTCAGATCGACCCTCCTCCACGGAGCACCTATGCTGGCTAATATATCACGCACTACAACGAAGACACTCCAGCAGTTTCAGGGTAGTATACTAAGACGTAAAACATACTACTTTACAAAAAGTCAAAACTGACAACACCCATACGACACTTGGACTGCTAATAGCCACAGAATTCATTTCATGGAAGTATATCAAATTCTTTCATGGCCTTCAACACTGCACTAATCGGCCATAAATCCAACTACAGGTGACCTAATTTAGGAGTTAGATAAATTTCAAAAAGTGAAACTTAAGAATACGGTAATAATAATTAATAAAATAATGACTACCCTACTAATGATATTGATATACAATTCTTTAGTTATTTATTTTACACTCTAATTTAACTGTGGTCAAATTTAATAAATGTATTAATAATGTACAGTTGTAAGAAGCAAAACAAATTTAAATTAGTATTTGAGCCATTGAGTGCAAAATTGGTGTAATTTTTATTTTTTTTGTAAATATCTTTATTGAAATTTACTACTGTACATAATAATGCATTCATTAAATTTGATTTCAGCTATAATAGAGTGATACAGACGTGTAGAGAAACTTCCCATTGGTAGCACTCTAATGAAATTTGTACATCAACATCTTATTTTCAGACGCCTCGGATGATTGTTAGGAATAGAAGAGGAAGCAATGTTAGAAATTAGTGGATTTGGGTAGTTAGGGAGTTGATAATGAAAGGAATGATATCTGGTTTGGGCTAGTTTGGTTACATATGGAATATTAAGGTCTTTATGTATGATTTTATTTGTGACAAAGTAAGGAGCATAAGGATTGGATACGAGAGGAAGGTTCGAAGGTTTAGTGGAGCCCCAAAGATCAACTCCGTATGTCTAGATTGGCCTTATTACATTAATGTAGATCAGTCTTTTGTAATGAATTGGAAATTTGGACCGTTTTTTCAGTAAGTGCTGTAGAAGTCGAAATCGACGTGCAGTTTCCTTTCTTTTAAGTCTTATGTGAAGACTCCAGGTTAGTCGTTTGCCCAGCTGTAGTCCAAGGTAGCGGATCTGTTCGACATGGGGTGTAAGTTAAAACTGACTTTTGAGATACTTTGGACATCAATAGAGTTTTCATAATCCTCTTAAGAAATAACAGCAATCTCATATAATGTAAACGACTGTATCTATGTATTTGAAATTTAAGTTCGTAATTCGGAATAATTATGATTCAGTTGACTTAGTAACGATTTGGTATTTACGTTATGCGTAATGAGGACGGATTTAATACCTGAAATATAAAATTGAAATTCCATATAATATGCTTTTATACTATAATACATATAGAGAGATTTGAGATTTCTGCTAAATTAAATATGGAGCTCACACCCGACACAGGGATTTAATACTTATTAATAACCCGAAGGACTTGTGATCTGAACCAAAAGGGATATTCCTGATAAAAAAAACGTGATCACTCATGCATATTAATTTTTTTTTCCATTTACTATCATTCATCTCACCCTTTCCGTATTACGGGTTTCGGAAGCATTATAATTAATGAGATTGGAAATATCATTCGTTAGGAATTAGATATAGATCCGTTCCTCGACGACATAGTGGGATCCGTCTATTTTTGTGTTCCCTTTATCCGGGGTTGTAACATAAAAATTTTGAGGAACATTTTTATGTGCTATGAACTTTTGGAAGGAAGTGCATTTATACAATTTTGTGGAGGGTAGGAACCAGGAACCAAGTAAAAAAAAACTTAGGAACCTATACCTGTTCTACATAACGAAGGACAAGATATACTATTTTTTATTTTATTGTTGAGGGGGGAAATAAAATTTTTTGGTAGCATATATATGAATAATACATATTTATGCTCTTTATTCTTTTACGATTTGTAGTTGCTAGACGTTTCAGTTTTAACATAAAATTTTGGACACTGCCTTCCTCATTTTGAAGTTATGGTTATTTTTGTGAATTTTGAAAAAAAAAAGTTTTAAGACCAGAGAAGACGAAAAGTTTGAACAAATAATTTTTATTGTTTCGTCGCTATGACTTTTGTATTTTAGGATTTATCGAGATGGGAATAACATATATAAATTTTGTTATTAAATTAAAATATTGTTTAAAGTACTACCACGTGGCTTAAAAAAACTTTTGTCGTACAAATTTATTTGTACCTATCTTATCACTACTTATAATTATAATAAATTACTAGTGTACAGACAATATTAATACTATAAATAAAATACAATTATAATAATATATTTATTTACCGGTATTCCGTTGGCTCCTGGTAGTCCCGTGGGCCCTCTCTCTCCTTCATCTCCCTTCTCTCCCTTTAGGCCAGGATCGCCTCGATCACCTTTAGGTCCTGGTTCTCCTTTCATTCCTAAGGGCATAATACATGTAGCTCAATGTATATAACACTATTTAAAATATTGATATAATAATAAAATATATAACAATAAATTATAAAAATATTAATTAAACAAAACGAGGATTCTATATCCAAGCCGAACTGAACTTCAGGCAAACGAACTTTTAAAACTGTATCACATCCAAAATAATAGTCCAAGAGATAGTCCTAATTATTTTTAAATCAGGGAATATACCGAGGTGGCTAAATTTAAAATACAATGGAATTCGAGAGTAGTGTGGAATTTTAAACAAATTCCAGCTGACAATAAAGCCATATTTCATGAGCCATCTTTGGAAATTGCTTCAGAGTTAATACCCATTGATTGCGTTTGGGTTTAATGCTCTTTAAAGTGGATACCTTAAATTGGGAAAAGATCTGGAGATTGAGCGTGATCATGAAAAAATCACCTCCTTGCACAACCGATGCTCAAAAAACAGCACTTCCTTACAAAGTACTAAATCCTTAACGCTGTATGAATTGAACCCGTACAGATTATCGATTTCTTTATTCTTATGCGCATATCAACCTATGAAAAATGAGCTAGAAAATCCGGACTAATTATGTACCACTGGTAGTTTTAATATGATGGTGATTTATTTTATTAGGTTGTAAAATAAATTCGTAGCGTTTTTCAATATTTCAATTTAATCCTCTCTGTTTATAAAATCATGTTTACTTGGTCAATAATGTTTACATATTCTAAAAAAGGATTAGTTAAGATGCTTTTATGCATGTGTTTCAACTGAGATTCCTTATCTTTAAGTGGTACATTTCTTGCTCAAAATGGAAGATAAAAAAAATTCATTTTAGTAATTTAATGATTTTTTTATTTCCGAAAAGGAAAATCCGCTGTACAGACGGTTAACAAAATTTGCTGTGTGTATGAAGATGATGCCTTACGAGAAAGCACCGTCCGTAAGTGTTTTGCTTGGGTCAGAACACGAAATTTTGATTAGAAAGACGCAAAGCGGTCCTTCAACTGTTGATGACCAAATTCAAGCATTGGTCACAGACAGCCCTCACTCTACGGCAGGGGATATCCCAGAAACGTGATCCCACACACACCTTATTCACTAGACCTAGACCCAACAGATTTTCACTAATTTTGGGCCCTTCAAAACTCTCTTAACAGGAAACACTTTAGTTCGCTGGATGACTGCAAAACAAAAATATAGGAGTTCATTGCGCAAAAATCTGAGAAGTTCTGGGAGGACAGAATTAAAAAATTACCTGAAAGATGGCAACATATAATAGATTCAAATGGGTTAGATATAATTGATTAAAAATATTTACAAGTATCTGAAGTTATTATTGAAATCTCCAATAAAAAACGTAACGAACTTATTTTACAACCCGATATTAGTAAATTATTAAGTTCCCTGGGAACTTTCAGGAGATGGATCATGCTAGCATAATTAAAAAGTGATCGATTTAATTAATCAATTTTGTTGTCTGTAATTTTCGTCTTAGTACGGATTAGTTTAGATGGTATGTACAAAAAACAAAACTCTTTTCCCATCATTTTTAATTAAATTATCAATACTAGGTAAGAGTGTAGTATTAATAAAAGTATTAGAACGTACTATGTTACAAATAAAAAATAAAAATTGTATATTACAGTGCAATGGATCATATTTTTCTAAAATAATACGTCTGAGCTATACCTATAGACATTTTTTTTTTTTTTTTTTATTTGAACTAGTTTATGTTAATTAAACCTTTACTTAAGCATGACTTAAATCTTGCTTTCGATTAAAAAAAAAAATTGTTTTTACAAAAAATAACATTTAATATCCCTAAAAATTAAATAAATAAATATATGCATATATTTCACTTATGAAACAAAGACAGGTCAAAGGTTAGTTATCTTTCAATAACTCCAATATTATATAAAGAGTGTTGTTTCTGTGTGGAACCAAATTCTAAATTTTTGAAATTTAATTATTTTTGGATCCCAGATTTATGTAAATGCAAATATCCTTAACGTTTAAGTAAAAGTTTGATTATGCTTAAGTTGACCTTTCGATTTAATGTTGAATGCGACAGTACTACATGGATTAAGAATCTTAGTAAATCTATCAACATAATGGTAGGAGCATAAGTTTATTCCGACAAAGGCAAATAAATCCTAATTTGAACAATACACAAAATATTGTAAATACCATACATAAGCAGAATACCTTCTGTTCTATAAAACAATGGATCATGATATCATAGCAATATATCATGATTATCTGAGATATATTTACAACAACGGAGAATATATAACCGGCGATAAAGCCAGTAAATATGCTCCAAGATAACACATAATACGAACAACTAATAAGGACGACAGTAGTGGTCATGAAGGGCAGACAATGGTGGAGATTTAAGCACACTCCATTATGAACCGTTGTGGTTTATGGATATGATTTTGACTGGTCCTCGTCTCTGCCACTTACCGAGTCGAGGAGGTTCAATCTTCGCGTTATTATTATTATCTATGTATGTCTGTATTTCATAGCTTCCAAGATCTAACCTTCTTCTTGTTGGCCTTTTGTATTTCTGAATATTTTTGTCGGTATGTTATGGTGTAACACCGCATTAACAAACACGTACCTGATATTTTAAGTACTCTGTTTAAGATTGGTTAGAGAAGATTTCGGAGAGAAAGGGTCAGAACGTAGAAAAGAAGATATGCAGCACACATATAAGTATATCGATGGTTGATTTCACAAATGTTTAAGTCCATATTTGGTATTTTAGTGTAAATAATAGTTTAAGATTTGAAAATTTTGTTGTGTAAAAACTGTTGCCTGATGAAACTTCATATTTTCCAGTATAATTTACTTTTTTTTTTTTATCTTCATTTTTCTTTTTATAAACAATAATTGCTAAGATATTAAGTTCTTCTCCATTTTTAATCTATTATTAATGTCAAATTGTATATGTTATACAACATTTTTTTTTAATTAAAAGTTTTCTGTTATTAATTGTTACCTTAAAAAACTATTAAATTCTATTAAAAATAAAAAATATTACAAAGTAAAGAACTTTGAGTAATTTATAATTGAATAAATAAAAAAAAAGTTGGGGATCTGTTAGATCCAACCTCAACAATTGTTCATATTATGTCCACCTAAAGTACTAATCAAAGGATAACTATATTTCTTTACTATGTTCCTCTAGAATTTATTTTTTAATACTTTTTTTCTGTTCTGTTGTTGTATTTAATGTTCTAGTCAAAAAGCTATTCTCGAAACCACAAGCGCCCTAGTAGCCAAGAATGAAATATTTTATATTATCTTAGCTTTTGTTTGATGTTATTAGTTTCGGCCTTTATTTACTATACGGATTTAAAGGTATTATATGTCAATTGATTTGTGTAGAATAAGAAAAAAATTACTGATTAGATTAAATGAGAAGTAAATACATAGAAATTACAAAAGCTATAAGACCACTCGATTTAAGCACGCCGAGAATTTTTTTTTAAGAAAATGTTATAAACAGATTCGTTTATAGCTTCTCTTAAAACCATTAAAAACGAATTATAAAAAAAAAATATATATAAAAAATTAAAAAGAAATAGAAATCATTGGACTTGATTATTTGGACTTTTTTTTACCCATTAAGAACTCATCAGGATGTTATTTAAATACAACGTTAATATGATAGATACTGGAAAGTTGAATGTTTGCGCTTCAACCCCATGTCAGTACTTTTTTTAAATGCCTATAAAAGAGATAAAAAGAAGTTCAAATAAAGAAAAACTCCATAAACATTTTATTTTATATCTCTAGTACTAATTTGTTTAGGCTGGTCCAGTTTATGCCGTTCTATTTAGTTTATTATAACAACTCCTAAGTTAGGTGGATACTGGAGCGTAAATTGAGTTTTTTTTTTTTTACGGCCAAGACTCCTATTGGAGTCCTATACTGCCTAACCATGGTTGGGGGGGGGTTCATTGAGTTATCCTACATCTATTATATATATATTAAATAATATTATTACTAAACGATAATTAATATTTAAAATTTCAACCAAATATAAATTTAAAAAAAAATCAGACTATCAATAGCAGATTTATGTAAAATTTAAATATTTTAGAAGGCAGAAGTGAAAATAAAAAAAAAATGTCAAGAAATAAATACTATAAATAATATTAATGTGTTAATGTTTTAATATTAATACGCCTTTTGTTAAGTAGTACATACAGTATGTAACCTAAGAACCTATAGGGGGAGTAATTGTATTCTCTAATCGGTTCCATTTACCGGTATATCTTCAGTGAAAAAGAATGTTATTTAGTATTGTTGAGTTTGCACGTGGAACAATTACCTTTTTCATGTTGCTATACAAAAACTACAACCTTCCTTACACACTGTATTACATAAATGTATTTTAAGACTTTCAAAACAGAAAGGTATTTTATTGCATGAACAATTTATTATTGTATATAAAACATTAATAATAAACTAGTTGTTAACACAAATCTAAAATAGACTTCCCATCTGTCTCCCATTTAAGTCTTAGTTCATCACTAGTGAGTTTACTTACGTAACTCCGATTTAATACAAATCAAAATTTTCGATTCAGTTCACCTTCGGGGCGAATATTTAACGCATTGTCTACTTGTATATCTTTGGATTTATAATGTACAATCTGTCCGTTTGTAGGCATGAGATGATGAGTAGAGCTCAGCCGATTTATAAGTTAGATGACTCAAAATATTGAATGAGATCCCGTAAATATGTCGGAACTAGTCAAGCTCAAGACACTACAAAATTATGAAATAAAATGTTTTCAGTATTTCCATTTGTATGCAACTATTCTTTGAGTAAATGGCTCTGCGAATAATTGAGTTATATGGATCAAATTACTAAGCGATATTTTCAAGTTTCTGTGTTACAAAGTCATGAACTTTAGATTTTTTTTTAAAAAGCAAGAATTAGGATTGATTTAAACCCAATTTTATCGATTTCTCCCTCCCCTAAGTGTCATAGTTTCCAGCCATATTATCGTTGTCTCGTTTATTTTAATTTAAATAGCCGTGATGAAGTACTTATCTAGCTTCGATGTTCAACTTCTAATTAGTGAGAGAATTACAAATCAAGGATATTTCCAATCAAAAAGCTATTTATAAATTACTGTATATTTTAGACGATCTAGTAGGGCTAGGTACTTAATGTGCTAACTGTTTTTTCAAGGTAGTAATTATAAAGCTTATAATATTTACCAATTGTGTGTGTTAAAGCCACCTCAAATCAAATATGTCTTTTTATTGGAAGGCTTTAAAATGAACAAAAAAAAACTGGCTAGGATTAAACATTTATTTGGTTCAATTTAAACATTTTAAAAACTAAAACTAAAATGAACAAAAGATGACTAATAATAAATACAAGTAAAAATATAAAACATAGAATAGTTAGATAAATTATGAAAATGACAATAAACTAATTTAGAAATAAACAAACAAATAAATATATAAAATAAATACTGCACGACGAAAGGCTGCTCCACTCCGATAGGTCAGAGGAAGAGTGCTGCCGAGATGTATAGGTCGCAGCTCTGTAGCTCAATACACCGCTGTAATGGTCCAAAGTTGGTGTAGTGGCTCATCGATAGTCCAAATATCCGTTCAACGTTAAAAAAAAACCATATTAACGTATTAGGGGAGCCGACAAAATGAACGCAGACAGGGCTGGACTTACACACGTTCTCGGCCACTAATTATCCGGAACTCATATTGAAATCGAAACACAGAAGTGGTCTGGTTCCGAACTGTTATGACGACTAAACACTAAAAAATGTCTAATAAAATAACATGAAACAAACACAGACAGGGCTGCTAAAGACGCTAGCAGGGCCAATAATTAGCCGGAACTGCTCTAAAAAACGAAGATGGTCGGCCCGTTGCTAGGCAACCTCATAGCGACGATTATCAACTCTTAGCAACTGCCTCTATTACTCATTATAACACACAAATATAATTAAACATTTTTGTTTTTAAATAATTAAATCCAATTAAAATAATAAAAATAAAACTATAACTAAATTAAATACTAATAAAACTCAAATACTATTTACAATTATTTGCAAGGTAATTATATATGATGGCGTTAATAGTGTGTGTTAAAAAGGTTTTATATTATATTTTTTATACGAATAAATAGTTTCATAAATATTTTGTGAAAAGAAAAAGAAAGAAAAGAAAATCGTAGATATTTTATATTAGATTTCTCACACGGGTAACTAGTATTTAGAATGTGTTAATTGTTATGATAATGCCTTAGGCACTATCCTATTTGCATAACTACTACATATGAGTTATTTTAGATAATTTCAAGTAATCTTTAGTGATGAAAATAAATATTTATTGCTACTTAAACTAACTTCGGCCTACATAAAAATTTACTAGCTCTGAAATTCGACACAGAAACTTCTCAGTACTTGAAAACACCCTTACCAGCGCTAGCTTAGTGTTAATTGCTGCGGAAGCCAGTGCAGTAAGTGGGTCATCAAACATATGTTCGCTTCTGTCTCAGTTTGTTCCAGTTTTGTTGAACGTGCTGAGTCCCTATCAGTTATTAATAAAATGACTTCACTCAGTTTGATCTATAGATGATAGTTGACAATACATTTCACAATATTGACAGCAAACTACCACATATTGATGATTAACCACATGTCTTAATAGTGAATTGTTACACCCTGTAACTACCGCTCTTATATATAACTCATAATATGTATGTTTCCTGTTTGTTGTTTAACTACAGAGGCAGTTGTTTGTTGTATCCAATCATAACTCTTTATCATTCATTCATCAAGTTAAATAGCCAGTGTGTAAACAAGCACTGTCCTACTGACTACAGTACCACTACGGCAGGAAAGTGGGCCTTTAGATTTGACATGATGATAATATTAAGTTATTGTATCATCATTCATGTTTTGATAAATTAAAAAAATGAAACCCTGAAATGTGGGGCGAAACGTTGTTTCATAATAATCATTACGACTATTTGAGTTTTCTTTGACCGCATCCGGACCATATTCCTTTTATAAAGTAAAAAAAAATATATGAAATAACAATTTTGAACGTCTTCTCAAAAAGTCTTAATAAAACTATTTATTTTTTTTTTTTAAACCACTAAACTTGATTCGATCAAGTTCAAAATTATTTTAATAGGGCTCAAGTATCAAAACACATGATGTTGATTTTAAAAATTACGCAATGGAACTTATTGGACTTTACTTACATGGCTGATTGGTATTTTTTAAATTTACATATAGTTGTTTAATACAATTAGATGAGATTTAAATGTATCCTTGCTTGAACTGAGAAAGCATGTATGATATTTCCTAAAAATAGGAATCAATTGATATATTGATAATGTATACAACATATATTGCTAGATATGAAAGCTTACAACGGATGGGAAATTTATCAAGAAATAACCCAATAAGCTTTCTCTCCTTAACTATAAATGCCTCTGTAAAAACTATAAAGAGAGATGCGGCCCAAAAACGGAACTGGGAGTTGGTTGAGACGAGATCCACCATAAGCCATAAGAAAAAATATATAAATCACACTCATTTATATTTATTCTACTACGCCCTGAATATAAAATCATAAATTTTAATGGCGCTGTAGATTCTTTCAGAAGCCCAATCAAAATTTGAACATTATTATTTTTTTTAAATAAGAAGGAGATGGTCGGGAGTGCGGTAAAAAATCAACAAAAAATATTTAACTCTTCATTTGATGACGTTTCACCTCATTTTTCAGAGCTTCATCAGGGTAGCTAAAAGAGGTACAAAACAGATGTAAAAAAGTTACAAAACAACTAAAAATATGTTGGCAATATAGGAAAATAAGATAAAGTCAACTAAGATAGGGTTAAAAATTATGAAAATATAGGTGAACCAATAACATAAAAACGAACAAAAATGACTAAAAATAGGATTTCAATAATAATAAGTATATATAAAAAAGAATTAACATGAGATTTAAAATGAACAGAAGACGTAATAACTCGTAAAAAAGAAAAGTAGGTATAAGAGAAATAAAAACAAAACTTTTACACAATAAGAGATAGAAAATGAAGGAAGTAAAATAAGAATAAATAAAGGTCAAGAAAGAACGAGTGACAAAAAGCGATTGTGTAATTTTAATGTTACAGCCAACAATTACAAATTATGATTGGTAGCAGAATACACGATGGTGTTTTTAATTCAAACAATGGTGACAGGCCTCCCCTGAACCGGGACTACTCATACTCAGTACTGAAGAGGAGGGGGAGTACCGGTGTGGAATTCAATATTGTTGTAAACGTCAGGACGAGGAAAGTGAGTTGTTTATAGCGAAAACAGCATGAGCAATACCTAAATAGAGTCTATTGTGTCAAACACCTGCCTTGTTATCATTTCGCAATGAGCTCGACTTGATGTTTACTAATCGTTAGTATCCATCTCTTTCAGTGGGTTATAGAGAATGACAGTAATGTCAAAGGCTACTTTTGAAAGAAATGTTGGTTTAAGTTGTTTACTTTTTAAAGAGTATTGATCCATTTAGACATAGTTATCACAGGGGTGGTTTGAAGTGAGTTATATCATTAAGTTTTCCAACAATAGATAGACCCTGTTAAAGCCACCTTAATTTTTTTTTTAATAACTTTATTGAAATTTACAACTGTATATTACATAATGCATTTAGTAAATATGCTATTAATTAAAATGGAGTGTTACAGGCGTGTAGAGCAACTACCCACTGGCTAAGCACTTTAATGGCATTTTACATTTGCTGGTCTCGTGGCCATCTTCTTTTCAGGCGCCTGGGAGGTTTGTCAGGAATGGAAGAGGATGCAAGGTTAGAAACTAGGACGTTTGAGTGGTTAGGGAGTTTATAATGGAAGTGATATCTGGTTCGGGCTCGATCGGTTACATAGGGAACATTGAAGTCATTATGTATGATTTTATTTGTGACAAAGTAAGGAGCATTGAGGATTTTACGAAGGATTGAATAAGAGAGGAATTTGAAGGCTTAGTGGAGCCCCAAAGCTCAACTCCATATGTCCAGATTGGCCTTATTAGTCATGTAGATCAGTCTTTTGTAACACCTCATATTGCCATAGTCTTTTTGGAGGAATAATTTAAAGAAAAAAAAAAAGGCTGGTAAATAAACATTTATTTAGGCGAAGATAAAAATTAAAACATATAAGTACGATCAAAATAAAAATAAAACATTTACAAATAAAATAAAGTATAGAAATTAAAATAAAAGAGGCTTTGATGTGAGAATAACATGAGTAAATTGATATGAAAAAATAAACAACTTTTCAGAAATAATAAGTATAAAAAATAAAATAATGCCTGCTACTAAGATAGGTCAGAGGTGATATCTCTCGATACCAGCAGGACTATTGTTGCCAAGTTTTAGACGCAGTTTTTATGGCCAATTTTCAAAAGTGAGCAAATTTGGTGGGCCCACGTCTATACTGATTCGAATAAACGTATTCAATTGCCTTATCTCAATTAAATTGAATACTGTAATGTTACTCATCAGACGCAGTGGTTGTTTAGTCACAATTGAATGTAATGTTTAAGCACAATATAACTCCCACAGACAGGGTAACAAAATCAGACGAATGAACTAACGGCGACAAGAAGTCTAAGGTGACGCTAACCAAATAATCTCCGCCGACCATTTAAATATTGCAACACAAAGTTTAAATACATCTGTTTTTTAAAAAATAAAAGTAATCTTATAAAACAAATAATACAAATAAAAATGAAATGTAATTAAATTATATACTACGACTATTTACCAAATATTACAAATTATTATAACTTAGCGTGAACAAAACCTTAGACCGAAACATTCTCTTTCATTTTTGTACCCTATTTTTATAATTATCAGATAATATTTTAAGTAATTTTCCTTGTACTACATCGAAGTTTAATTTTGTATTTTCTGCTAGATCTGAATATTCCTTCTTGAATTTCCTATTTCTATATTTGGACATGGTGATGAAGCGCATTCTACCTCAAAATATTTGTCTAACCTACTCTGACTAATTAGAGGGTCCCACTACGGTTATTCGGAATAACATTAAAACCAGTGATGGACGTCTAGATTGATCGTATAGGAGTAAAACTAATGGATGCAAAGTTCATGTCCTGCGTTTCACTTAATTCTTACAGCAAAAGAAAAAAAATCCGAATCAATTTTTGCTAATTAAGATTACGAAATAAATATTGCACAAGATATTTTTTTTTATTTTTTTTTTTTGCTGTGTTTGGTATAATATAAGTTATGCCACTCTTATAAGTAAGCGTAAAAGGATTTTTTAAAATTATGGTCGGTCCTCTCAGGTTCGGCACTTAATCAAGATAAAAATAAAAATAAATTATTATTCGAATTAAAATAGTAACCACTGTGTCGCTACGTTTTACATTCAACTTATCTGTGTCAAAAAGCCCAAAAAAAAACAAAAAAAAAAACACTATGCAACAAGGAACATCGTTTTATATTTCATCAGGGAATAAAAATAATAGAATAGGATAGAAGCAGGGGAAACTTTCAATCCAGCCGGAAGAGTCGACTTTTATTTCTGTGATGATCCCACGAAATAAAAACTTGACCCCCCCCCCCATAGTTGGAATAGGTTGGTAATCTTTAGATAACCTCCCCTCCCCCCGTATGTCAGAAATGACTTGGAAGGGCGTTATAAAAAGATTCGTCTCCAATTAATGGTACCCATTTTATGAGACTGAGGGTGCCCGCAGGACTCCCGAATCAACAGGGTTGGCTCACTATTACAGAATCAGAATAAATAATTACCTGCCACAGCCGGATTTGGACCAAGGTCCCTGGCGTTAGTAGCTCAGTCCCTTACCACTGAGCCTCCTCCCTCCCCGTACACAAACTATACTTAACTTAAACATGGCAAAGGTAAATTTTTCAAGTTCAACTTGTTGAGTTCACTAAGTTCAAGTTTTTTCAGTTCGATAAACTCACAATATGTTACTATGTTATCACAATTATAACCATTTTTTAAGTTTGTAATAAAATTTAAGTCGTTGTATTTCTTAGACAAGTGGGAAAAAGCATCAATTTAAAAACAAAAAATAATTTCCCAGATCTTGTAGGTAAGTATCTTTATCCTCATACCCAGAGAAAAAAGGATGAATTTGTGTTACAATAAAATAAAAATATAAAACGATTGCTAACAAAATATTAATATATCAGTTATAATTTTTTTTTTTAAACTTTGGAATATCTTATTGGGCATTCATATAAGAAATCGGAGTTTCAAAATTAAATATTGCAAAGTGTCACCGTTACTAAATCATAAAGTAATTCTCTAAATTTCACTAGAAACTTACTCATTATCCTAATTTATACTATTTATAATTTATTAATACTTAAGCACAATCCCTGTCCAGAAACTCCTATCCCTACAATTCTTTCTAAACATTGGAATGAAAATGGCTCAGAGAACTATTGTAAATACGTAACTAAATTTTAGTTCTAGCAATGCCCAAATTCTCAGTCTTAAGTCTCTGTAGCTATGGCGATCTGTCTCTAGATTCAATACCAGTTACATGTTTAAGAGAACCCTGCAATTTCCTAAATTTCTGTTTGGAGTTCCCTAAGCTGATTGTATTATATTTATAACAACTGATTTTAATGTAACAATAAAAAAGTTTTATAGGACAACAAAAATAAATAAATAAAATAATAGAATAATTGTAAATAAATTCAGCCAAGAGATGGTTTTGGGCACTTTATCATGTCTGTATTTCTAGTTAAATGAAATCATTGTAGTGCAAAGTTTTATAACTATTTTATTTTTATTTCATCTCCGTCTGACTGATATTTTATTGGCGGCTTTTCTTTTGATGTTGAAACATGCATATTCGAAGGGAGGCTCTAGAATAAATATGAATACACTGTTATATTCGAGCCGCCCCCCTGTGAACTATAACTGTTGTTTACATATAGCTTATTAATAAAAAATCTTTTATACAGAAATATTAAAAACTGCAGTTCAAAAGATCTCACAAAAAAAAAAAAATAATAAAACAAGATTTTATTTTATTTCTTCAAACTACCAACGGCAATTCTCAATTAATATTCAATATAAAAGTTTAGTTAATTAATGATTTAATTAATTTGTTCTATTCAATTACTTTTTATAAGTAATATTTATTCCCTTTTTTTTAATTTATGCAGCAATAAACATTACTAATCGAGTTCAAATTAAAAAGATTAAGAAATCTATAAATTCCATCACTTCAATGAACAACATGTAATTTCGAGTGGTATGAATGCGTTCAACTATCAGGTATCCAACATTGGAAGAACTATGAACTCTTATCGTATCTTATAGCAGGGGCTTAAGTAATTAAATTTAAAGTAGTTAAATTGCAGGTATAAACATAGTTAA
>NW_027115630.1:330247-347356 GCF_000696795.3 Halyomorpha halys
ATAATAATAAAAAAGTCATAGCGAACACGATGGTTCGATGCCGATACCACCAGTCGCGGTCTACATATAACCATCCACCCATGAATCCCGTTCGAACTCAAATCTAGCTGATCAGTCTTGATGCAATCCTCCCATCTAAGCTTCAGTTTACCCCGGGACATTTATTCATAGATTGAGGATTTATTAACATTTTTTATGTCCAACTTATTCGCCGTAGTGCGATAAACTGAATTATATTTACCGGGTGCAATATATATATTGCATGAATATCATGAACAATTTAATTATTTTAGATTCTTTTTTTAGTAGGATTCATTTAAATTATTTATTGAAATTATTTGATTTTCATCTAATGTGTAATCTACAGAGATATTATATTTGTATAATTTTTTAGTAAACACGCTTATAAATTAGTAACTTGGCGATAGTAAAAATATATATATTTTTAGCTATTATTGCTGGTAGTTTTAGTTATTAATATAACTAAATTCATTGGCCATCATTTGAGACTATGTTACGTCCGTAAACTATTTTAATAATTAGATAATATCCCTATTTCACGTTTAAAATTATCATTTATCACTAGTAATATAGTAATTTAATTACAGGCAGTTTTATTGAAACCGTGATAGATCCAGCGCACTTAGAATTAAACCTGGAGATAGTATTGTTCATAATTACAGAGCGAAGAGATAATGAAAACCTGCACTAGCTGTTTATTAACCCAAATCCCCTTTCACTGATTAAACCAGATTGGAAATTAAACCGGCTTTATTTATCTCTTTAAGCTAAGGTTGTATTAATCAATACGATGATTTAACAAGATATACTCTAAATATCATTATTAGTTATTCGTTTAATGAAGCAAGATATTATGATGTTTGTATTTAATAACACATGCAAAAGGCTTTTCAATGTTATTAGTTTACAATGAGCAAAAGTCATTCTACAAAAAGGTTTGAAAATTCTTAGAACTTGGAAAAATATTTATATTTCTCAATAATTTATTTCATATCTACTGGGTCCTGAAGAAGATTTTAATCATTTATGTCCATTTGTTTTAGAAATAATTTTATTTTTAAAAAAGTATTTTATGATTTTTAAATGTTTTTAGACATTCCTCAAACATTTACTCCGAGCTTAAAATATAGCAAACGCTATTTGTTAAACAATTCGTCATTGTTGTGTTGCCTGAATACAAAAAGAGTACTGCCATATACTTTAAGAAAATGTATTGAAATATTTATGTGATATACACAGAAATGTCCTCAACACTGCCCAATCCTCTTTTTTCGATACGTTAGTTCATTTGTTAATAAAAATAAATATCAACAAGTTTTAGAAATTTTATTTAAAATCTAAATTCCAGAAGAAAAAAAACAGCGGAAAATACAATAACTAAATACAATACTGTACAATATAACACATTATTACCTTATATTAATCATTTTTGAAAACCCGTCTCAGTAGATCTCGTAAACATGATTTTGACTGCTTACTAATATTAATTATTTTTCTTTACTCGTTGTCGTTTTTATCGCAACTCTACGTTCTTTACAATTTTTATACAAAACCTAATTACGAAAAAAAATCTTTTTATTTGATTTGTACGTTAGCTATAGAGAACATAGAATGTGTAGTTCTAGTATGATAAAATATGCTAACAATTCATTATAAAATGTAATAAGTCTAAATACCCTGAAGAGGAAGAAAGAAAATACCTTTTTAATACTCGTCCAATGTTAGCAATGGACGAGTGTTTAGTAGGTATTTTTTATAATACACATTGTATTTACAGAACTCAAGTTACTGTTTCTTTGGAGAAATAAACAATTATTTATTGATGAATGTGATATGGGTAATTATATGCATTATTATTAGTAATAACAATAATATGTAGCATTATACATTTGTATGTACAACATATCATCGCTTCAGCGATGATAATATACTATATACCTTGTCTAAATAAACCAACAAGGCAATTTCGTTCTATATTTAAAAAAAAAATTAATCATACAGACATCTAACCTTTTCTAGCTACGAGAATCCTTTCGATATATTTTTAGAATAATGCGTTAATTTTTTTTTTTGGCTTTCGAAGTATTAAAGCTTAAGAGACAATATGTAAATTGTAAATGACAGGTGATCAAAATGAGGTATATTTTTTTATCAGTTTTTTTAACCACTTATAATAAATTTTAATATAGGTGCATATTTTAAACAATTTTATGCTTTACTGTTTTGTTATATTCGTTAAATTTTCAATTTCTAAAGCTTCATGTTTCTTTTAGAAATATTTTTTAAAATCCAATGTGCGAGCCTTATTAGGAACAGAAGTTACAACAGAATTTCACTATCTTCTAGTAAGAATATCACTTGTTACCAGTGACTATAATAAATACTTTTCTGTAATTTTGTTCAAGGAAAAATATAAAAGAAAGCTGATTATAGAATAAATTAAAATAATATTGATAGTGATTAAAAAGAAAAAAAAATTGAACATACTGAAATTTTTCTTTTCTTTAAGTTGTTACCTCAAATAAAATTGTGAATTACCGAGAACGGTTTTCATTCCTTTCGAACTTAATTAGTAGGACTCATTTTAGACAATTTGTTTATTATGAATTTCACTCAAAGTAAGAAATGCAGGTAACTTATTCTAAACATTAGAAGCTTATTATATTATATATATATTATATTATTATATAAGCAATACATTTGTCTATCACAATTCTTTGAAGTGTAAGGAGTAAATATATAGATTCGAATACATCGTACTAGTTTACTTTTTGACTACTAAATAACTTAAGACTCCAACTTCAAAGAATAGATTTTTCATGTTTTTTTTTTCGATTTTCTCGATAACAACTCATACAACTTTGATTAAACTCAATATGTAAATGTAGAATTATATGTTGTTAAATATTAGATCATAGACTCATTGAAATAGTCTGACAGGGATTGCTTAAATGTGTATTTTTCACAAAATATTATCCTAAAGTATATCTAGTTTTGTCTAATTAAAAAAAAACAGTTTTCATTCTTCGCAATTCTTCTACTTACTATACATTCTATGTATCAGTACGTGAATGTGAAACCCATAAGAAATTGATTTTCAAAAATCAATTAATTTCGAAAATAGTTGCAACATTTGACAAAATAGTTTCAGTTGTGAAATAATAATCGGATAAAAGTCGAGAATTTCTTCTAGTCCGTTGCAACTGGAGAACTGTGACGGTCCAATTAGGAACTTGAGAGCTGCTTAACTTCCAGCTGGCTGGAATAGCAATAATTGTTAATTAATTTGTCCTGGTCCAAGTCTTAAAGCTTCATTACATTCGTGATACGGTAGGATCTTCAGGGAATAGGGAGCGATCTCTTTAGTAATTTATCTTATTTATTAAAGTCAATTCCGGAGGAGAATTTGTTGCGAGAATATCCAGAGAATTCTAATGGAATTTGTTAACTTACGTAGAATTTTATCATACGGATGTGATTAAAGTGAGTTTTATATTATATATAAAAGTAAACAAATTAACACTCTTTAGAAATATATTATGATATGGCTTAAAAATATAATAATGTGGCTTGATACCATACAAAGTCAATTGTTCCCGGAATAATTAAATGGTTTACGGTGTATCAGTTACATCATTATTTTATTCTGTAGTTCAAACAGGGCTTTGGAATAAACATTATTTTGTTAAGAAAAATAACAATTATATCGTAAGGAATGCGCACAGGTATGGAACATACGAATAGAAAGCGCTTCTTTTGGATACAATTTTAAAAGATATGGATATTTTTTCATAAATATCAGATGTTATGTTTAAGCTCCTTGGAGAGGTGAATATTATTATTTTTTAAATTGAAAACTAGCTTTTTAGGTCATTGAACATTATTATGGCATGGAACAAACATTTTTTTAAATCGATAAAGAATTATTATATATAAGTTTGAATTTTTTTGTTAAATTCTTTCTATCGTTATTTTAAAATTAACGAATCTTTTCCAAAGAGATTTTAAGAAAGTGATAGCTGGCATTTATTTGAAATCCACTTAAAGAAAAATTAAAATAATTATGAATTTTGAAATACAATAACTGGACTCTGCAAATAAGGCTTATGAAATTCAAAATTTAAATACCTTGCTACTGTTATGAAACTGTAGAAAGAGAAAATTGAATTTTCTTTCTAATAACATCAGAAAAGTACAAGAGACAGACAATAGTTTTCAATGGCTTAAAGATCTTGTCGGATTCAAATGAGTTGAGCAAGATACCATTTAGTGTCTCCAATATCTGGGGTTCGACGAGCGAGCCCGATAGAATAAAATTAATAGCAACGCTTAGACAGTTTTTTAAGACTTTGGTACAAATTAAGAATTCATGTGTGAACGAATGTTTTCTAAAATGGATACAATGAAAAATTAATTGAAAAATAAATAAACAAAGGAGATTATGACTCAATAAAACTGTGGGAATTTTATTTATTTAATTTTTCACCCTTTGAGTGTGCGTGTTTGCAGTAGCAGTATGTTACACATGACATCGTAAAATCACACTAATACAATAAAAAAATGTAAATAATTTAATATATTTTATCAATGCATTTCTGCTTTTTCTCCTCAAAAGAGGTGGTTGTGGTGGTCTTCCTGGTTTTCTCGGTTTCATGCACAAATGATATTCTTGAACCACGAGAAGTGTTCCACACCCACCAACTGAGGAAATTCCTTTTCAGGAAGGAAATAAATTCCCGTAGTTTCATCGTAATTCCTCAAAAGAAGTGCAGGTTGTTACCACGTGCCCAACAGTATTCAGGACACAAAAAATGTCCTGTAAAAGTATTTTCTAAGGATATTTCCTTTCGATGTCGCACCCACTCTTCAGTATCCTTCCGTTCAACCTACCTCTTTTTACTGTGTTTTTCATTAGCCCTCATCCTGAAATTTTCGGAAATCCTGTCTTCACTCTCACAAACATATTTGGCAACTTCTTCTCGCAGGAGGTCCAGAGACAGTAACACCGCTAGAATCTGCATTGCTCCACATTCTAAAGAAATTGAAGCAAAAACACTGTTCTCACTAATTGAAATGCTTACAGCCTTGGCGTGAATTGTGTATGATTATGCGATTTACCTATAAAAATGTATGACGTAGTTATTTCATAAATTATATTAAAATATAACTAAGGCTATTATACATTTTCCGTTTGAAAATCCTTAGGGCCGTTTTTGAGAGATTCGAAAAAATGTGAATGGCACTTTCCGCTTGTCGATTTTATCAGAAAAGGTGCTGTTACGTTCCAGGGAAAATAATTTCAGTTTCTTAAGACTTTTTGTTTTTGAGCTAGGCTGTTCACAGACAGCGAGATTTAATAATTTGGACTCCAGTGACTTCAAAACGTGTATTTTCGTCGAAAACTCGAATTCAAAATTTTGTACGATCGCAGTACTTTCCACAATTGTATATTTTATTTATACGTAAGTGAAAGTAAAAACTACAAATATGAATAATATTTTAGTCAACTTTTCTTCTTCGTTGTATATTCTTAGCATAATAAAAAGCCATCTGGATATCAGTTGCAGGGGAAGATAGCCAACAGGTCCGAGGCTAACTAACAGGAAAAACTGCAGGGAGTAGTAGGCTCGGTTGGGAGTAGAGTAGGCCATTTGTCCCCTCCAGTTCCACCTGTTGCCACCACAAACAGGTCGCTAACAATGTGCCTCTTCATCCAGCCCCATCGCATTCTATCAAGTAAGCTTTTAGCCTCAGTCTGTATCGGCTTATATACCAACACAAATAATAACTCTCTAGAACTAGATTCTATCCCATTATGGGTACATCTGTTCCAAATGTTCTGGCGAAATAATCGCCTCTGCTGGTCGTCCATGAAAAGTCCTTACTTAATTGATTTTAATTTTTAAATAAACGCAATGGAATCGATTTTTAAATGAAATAATTATTTTAACAAATGTTTAACTCATCTCAAATCACACTGAATTTTCTGAAGTATAATTTATATTATTTAAATGTGAAAACAAATTATTGACAATATGACAAATTGTTGGGTGTATGAAGTGCGCCTTCAACCGAAGACCAGGCACTCCTTCACTTTTAATTGGCTATTGGTTGGATATTGTTTGCGGACTTGAAATTAATTGTATGAAATTAATTGAATAAGGTGACAGAAAGATAATTTATTTAAAGAGGTTGGTTGGACAAGAGGGAACGTGAATGTTAAATACTAAAACTATTGTAACTACAGGTTTGAAGGGAGCCTGAAACAGAACATTTATGGTCGAAGTTAATGAATTTTGATTAAAGGGCTAACAAAACTTCAGATTGATGACGATGATGGATGGCGATGGTGTGAATCAGATATAGAAGGAAAGTGACTTATTCATGATTTCTTGTCCTCTATGTCCCTCCATCTACCCTCTCCTCGACTACCAGAGGGCTCTTCGGAAGTGTCCTTACTCACTCATGGGTTTCTTTACAGAACAGAAGTGAGGAATGAAGGACTGCCTCTGGCCAAAGCTTGCTGGCGAATGAGTGAGCTTCTTTTGTTTTCTCTGCCACCTGGGACGCTGGCGTTTAGAATATTTCGTGGAAACGGTATAGTAGGCATTGTATCAACGGAAACAGTCATCGAAATTTATAATGAATAATTTTACGATAGAAGGATAAAAATTAGTTTGGGTAGGTTAAAATAACTTTATTACATAAAATACTTGGTTAAATTAATTTATTTGTTGACTTACCAGGCATTATCGCTATTGATAAATTTTAGTTGTATTATAGATTAAATAAACACTAATGAAAGTTTGATATCAATTATTGTATTTAGTTAAAATTAAGCATTTACACATACATTATAATCTTTGTCTTTTGGTAATAAACATTATAATTATTATTTTTTAAATTTTAAATTCATTGTTATAAACTTTAATACACTATTATTCTTTTAGATCCATTTGGTATTTTGAAAAACAAATCCCTTATATTTCCCAAAGATAAACTTCCAGCTTATAATATGTTAATCATAAAATCATAGATTTTGAAGGTTGGTTGATAATACTCACTTATTATATTCGTAGCATGCCGAATGATATGCGTAACGAAAGATTGTTAGATGCACAATTCAAAATAATATGAGTACAATATTGAAACAATTCGTAGAGACTAGCCTATCAAAGTGGAATAAAATATATATTTTTTTAGAAGAAACAAAGTTGACATTCGTTTCTATGTTGCTATCATAAAATGAATTCATAAACTATGAAACTCAACACTAACTTGAACCCTTTGTGAAAGAGTAAAATGCTATTTGAGATAAAATAAAAAGGAATTTTTATTTCTAAAATAAAATTTTACTACTAGCTTCTGAAATTGTCCTTTGAACGATTTTTAATCATAGACCTCTGAAAAGAAAATGGCCTTTGGACCTTAATAAAAATATTGATTTCATTTCAAGTTAGATTTACGCACTGTTTTATATCAAAGGAGGAAGAAAATTAGTCAGAAACATTAACTAAGAAAATGGCCGAAAATGCTTTAGTACTACATGGCTTAGAATATTTTGAAGTTCTGACTTATTCTACTTTTACCGCCTAACCTAGATTGTTCCTTCAATCTTCTCTGAAAAACTAGTGTTTCGATGAAAGAACGATGTAAATTCTAACATATGTAGTGTGAAAAACTCTTTTTGCCAATTACGGCAATAATTGGATCTATACTATTTTTTTTACCGCCGTTCCTTAGATTTAGATTAATAAAAAAACACAAAGAAACTATCAATGTTGTAATTACTTTGATAAATTTTCAGAATAATTGTCAGCATCATTCTATTAAAGTAAAGCATCTCAAAGATGAAAACCCGTTTTATTTATTTATTTTTTTAACTGTCCTCTTTCTAATTTTCTTGTATTATAGTGATCATTCTCTGGAAAGAAAACAACTAACAATAAGCAGTATTATATAGTATAATATAGTCTTGGGTGGTGAATAGTAGTTCACTACTTAATTTTTTTTTAAAAACTCCTCAATTCTTTTATTGAAGTAGCTGATTGATAATTTTTAATGGGGTGGGAATATTTTTTCTGAGAATTAGGAAAAGATCTTTTGTGTTTTCGAAATAGGATGTGCCTCATTTTATTTTTCTCTTTAAACATCGAGACATCATCCTTGTATTTTTTCCTAACCCTTCGGCTCTTAATACAATTAGTAACCACAGGTCTCAGAACAGTCTCATAAATTATTACCTTACCTCTGCGTGACACCACGAGGCAGTTAATTAATTTCGGTAGACCAAAGATTAATTAACATCGAAATTTGGATTCTTAGGACCTTAGACACCGTCTTAGTCTACGTTATAATTTTATTATATAATTTTCTAATTAACCCCAATTTTTTTCCTTTTGTTTTCGTTCGCCTTGTAATTTTTCTTTAATGAAAAAAGTAAACGTATTATAAACAATAGAACAAGCAGGTATATTGACTAAAAACAGTTTTTCGGGAGATTAATTAAGGAAGCATAATATTGGGAGTGTTTTCAAACACAATTTTTTTATTATTATTATTTTAAGGCTTCAGCCACTACGGGTTTTGTCTTAATTTCCGAATATTGTAGGAGACATTATTTCCTTTATAATTGAAATTTGTATTAGCCCTAATTGCCTTAATTTCAAATCGAAATGCATAAATATTTAAAAATGGGAACTTAAACAAAACGTTTAAAAGGTTTTTAAGTGGTAATTGACCAAACCTCAGGCTTTGTTTACTTTTTTTTAAAATTTTTGGTTCATTAGGCCATAAAGTCATAATATTTCAAACTGGTAGCGAAAAGGAAATAATAATTGTAGTAGGTTTCGAAGAAAGTAAAATAAAATTAGGTTCCAGTTAAACTTATGTGTACCAATTAATCCTTCAAGAAGTAGTCCTGAAGCAAATTTGAAGATATATCTTAGGAAATCAGAATCTTGATTTAGGCGTAAGGTATTTATATAGTGCTTTTAAACCCTAACCTAAGAGTAAAACTGGCTAAACTAAAAAAAGGAACTAGGAACTCACCTTGAAAAATATTAAGAAGTTATTTTAAATTACATTTATAACAGTCTAGTTGTATAAAAAAGGCTACAATAGTTTAGGATTAAAAAAAAAAATAGTTCATACCGTTGGTATCGATAGAAGTATTTGCAGTTGATATTGAATGAATGGTAACAGGTAGGTACAGGAAGATAGATATTTGCTAGGGATGTTCAGATATCTATGAGGTTGTGGGTGGATTCCTCTGCTGTCAATATGATTTTAACTTATCAAGGACACCCCTCTCTCTCTCTTGAAACATTTACAGACCTCAATTGATTGACTTTCGTTGAGGTGGAAAACTCAATTTCCCTTCGGTTAGATCGAGAGCAGCTCTACACGCGATTCTAACGCCCGGCGCCACCTAAACGAACTATTATCTAGCCTGGAATAGAAGTAGTTTAAGATCGGAAGTAGCTGCCTCTCGCACGAGCCACTTCCCTCTCCCTCAAGTGGCTAATGGATTTGCCAACCTTGTTCTCACTTGAGGATTATACCTTTTGGGTAATATACGTTTGTTGATTAGAAGCCTAGAAGGACGTAATGAGTGGTATAGTCCTTTGATTCGTAGATGATGGCTGCCTTTACCCTCACGAAGATCGCAGATAAAACAAGGGATCTTAAATAAAAGGCCAGGTATTAATGTAATGGCATATAATAAAAGGTGCCATCGCAGAAGGGGAATATCGACCACTCCCCTTAGTGGGGCAAACAATGCAATATAAATAGAAAAATTATTACAATTGGCTAAACAATTTTGTTAGTCTCTTGCTCAATTCAGTATGTAAATGATATAAATGAATTATCAGTTTAACTTACACAGAGTACATAAACATTTTTGCTTGCTGAATATTAAGCGTTGTATAAATAAGGTACGAGACCCAAATAACATTTCCCATTTTTACTTCTAATTTTTTTTTATTCAATTTCAAATATTTATTAATTGATAAATATTACAATCTGCCACAACGTTGTTGGGCAATAGGTAATAGTGATGATAACTGGTCACATTCATACTAAAAATAAATAAATAAATGAAACAAATAAATCCAATAAAAATAAATAAAATCTCTCTCTAAATATACACAGACAGAAGGAAAATAAACATAATAAAACTATGAACATGAAAAAATAAATAAATAATCACTAGTTGTATTTACAATCTTATATACAATATTTATACTACTGACCTGATGATCCCTGAGCCCACTCTATCCGCCACGTATAGAAGTAGAGCAGATTTCTTTTAAATCCCTTTCACTTCATCACTGGTAATGAGCCAGTAGAGGTTGAGCAAGTGTGCTATTTCTAATTCAACATGCTTCTCAAGTTAAATTATTTGTTTAAATTATATTGAATGTAAGTCTGAAGCTAAGTCCAATTTGCAATGATTCCACAATATTGATTTTAAATTATTTATTAAGGAGTGCTGTCAGACTCTAGATATCGAGGTTTTAGTAGAAGAAAATAAGCTCTTTTTTTTTTTTTCATTCACTATCTCCTTAGTTCAATAAGGCGTTGAGTAGCCTCAGTCTATTTCATGTAAGTCTCTCTGTTAAGAGCTGTATTTCGGAGTTGATCTAGTAAACAACCGCTTTACTTTCTAAGCTCGTCAAGTTACCATAGGTAAGACTTGGCCAACCAACGGGGCTCTTTCCTATGGAGCCATCAGCCATCGGGCCTTCTAATCAACTCCCACACTACAAACATGGACATACTATTTCAGCTGGTGTTCCTCCAGAACTTCCACAACAGATTTGACTCCTAATGTGGATTAGCTACTGCTATTTCTTAGACAGTCCTTCTTGTTTTTTTCACCACTTTTCTTAAGAATCGCATTTCCACTGCCGTAAGGTGGCTCGATGTTTCTTAAGAATTAAGCGTTTCATTATTATCTAAATTAAATGTTTTTTAATATATCTCAATATTAAATTAGAAAAGAGCCTTATTTTCGAATAACTAAAAAAAATTTTCGTTTCATTGTTCATTAAAAAAAAATTATATCTGACAATACCTTGCCTTTGTTTTGAATAGTTTGCAATGATTTATGTTATATGTAACGATGAATATTTTTTATACTGAGTCTGATTTGTTACTCCTTTTCAATGTAAGAAATCTTACATTATTAAATAACTATATTTACATTTTTCGATATTATATTACCATTCAATGACTGACCAGTACATTCACAAAGTTTCAAGTCCGGTTTTTCCTTTGTAGGGAAGGTCACGCTGGACCGGTTTCACCAATAGTAACTGCCTCCGAGATGGTGGAGTGAGCAGAATGTGAGTGCATGGTATTGTCTTCCTTCGAAAAGTTTCAGGGCAGAAAATGATGCGTCATCCGATAAAATTCTGAGAGAAACTGAAGAAACTCGCTACAGAGATCATTGTTATTACTTAAGAGCCCTATAAAGAAGTCAGGAGGACGTTAAAGACGATGAACACACTAAGAGATCTTCATCAAGCCTAACTGATGATTAGGAGAATTTGCGTGAAGATTTAATAATTTTTAAGTCAAACTGGTGCAGGTCAGAGATCCGGCGTTTGAAGGATAGTTCAAAGAAGATTAGGTTCTTCACCATAAGAACTCACGCGTCTCTCGCCGCCGTCGATGTTCTGCCCAAGTAACACTGTAGCAGCCACCTATCTACCAGCAACGTCTTCGAATCAAGAGAGACATAAATGGGAAGTATTTTTTCGAAAAAGCCTGGCAATTTCGACAAGATCCCTTAAAAACCTTCTGCGCAAATAGTTCCAGGGAGCCTATATACTCCTACAATGGTAAAAACGCTGATAGCCGTGTGTTAATCAGAGTTGGGCAGTAGTTAATAAGTGGCTCTTTTGTGTGCAGTAGGAGATGCAGAAAGTTATGATACTATCGATTTTCATGAAGAACACGTATAGATTTATTTTAAGATTTCCGATTTTTAACGTATTATGGTCCCTTATAAGTTTCATGAGACGCAGAAACTAAAAATGATATCGATTTTCACGAAAAACACGTATAGATTTATTTTAAGATTTCCGATTTTTAACGTATTAGGGTCCCTTATATGTTTCTTGAGACGCAGAAACTAAAAATGGTATCGATTTTCACGAAGAACACGTATAGATTTATTTTAAGAATTCCGACTTTTAACGTATTAGGGTCCCTTATATGTTTCTTGAGACGCAGAAACTAAAAATGCTATCGATTTTCACGAAGAAAACGTATAGATTTATTATAACTTTTCTGATTTCTAACGTTTAGGAGTCCTTTTGGTTGTTTTAGGAGATGCAGAAAATGAAAATGCTATCGATTGTGTGATAGCATGCTCACCTATCAATTTATTTTAACTTTTAGTATTTATAAAATATTATGGTCCCCTTATATGTTTTCAAAGATGCTATGAATCGATTTTATGATTGCGCGCTTGTTTATTTTACGAAATATTCACAGAGGTTAACTATTTTATATAATTGGAACAAAATAATGTTTTATTTAGTGTAGTAGTATTAAATCGGTAAGCTCTAAACTCTAAGAGTAAACTGTATCTAAACTCTATAAATTTTTTATTAGGAAAGTATAAAATCATTAAATCCCTAGGAGCAGTAATGGGGAACAGCTCTACCTATTTAGCGAGCCCATCCTTCACTATAAATTTTACTTTATATTGCACTAAGTGCATTACTCCTGTTGAAAACTTTTCTGGATTTATGACGGCAATAATTCTAACATTAATTGTCGGCCAGCTGCTTCATTAGAACTCGAATAAAACGGAATGGCCAAGTTTAACCTTTTATGTTCCAACTCAGATTCCAAATACCAATATAGTTTGACTTATTAATTGGATGTGTTTAAAATATCGTCAGCCAAAGCTGTAATTTTAATAGACTTCGTAGAATTTTCTTTGATTACAGTTTAAGTGAACCATGGTTGAATAACTCTCAGAAGGAAATTGGCGTGATTAAATATTTATTTCTACTTAATAGAAAAATAAAAAAAAAGAATCTAAAAGTAAACTTATGAAACACGAAAATCTTTTATCATTTATTTGTATTAGTATCGGTATGATGATACTAGCAAATATACAGAATAATTATAATTTAGAAACAGTTTTCGAACTAAACATTTTGGTTCAAAGCACCAAGAATTAGTATAAATGAATAGATTTTTTACTCTTTAATACAAATTTTACAGGAACCAAATAAAGTCTTTTTTATTTTAATCATTTTTTGTAATCCCTAACTACTTTATTAAGTTCCTTAAAATAGTGACATTTATTAGAAAAATATATGTATTGCTTAGAAAACTTAAAGGAATATTAATAATATTTTAATAATATTTTTATATATAATATTTTTCCACTCACACAGACCATTTTGGTTGTTTCAATTAAGGAGGCCTTTAAACATGTGTTTCCGTCGAAAATTCGAATTAAAAGTTTTGCACAATCACAATAATTTCTCTTGATGTATATTCTACAAGTAGGTAATTGAGAGTAAATACATTTATGCAGAAAAAAAAATTACTAATAAAACAGCTGAAAATTCAGTTGGGTCCTTGAAATCGTTTTAATTTATAGCATCTTCTTTATCGTTCCATTTGGAGCGATAGTCTGAGATTAATTTAAAAGGTGTCAATTATGAAAACACTTTTCCGGTTTAATACCTTATTGTTTACAGTGTGAAGGGAATAAGAATAAATGTTTTTTGGAAAAACGGTGGCTGAGAAATATAATTTATGTCATGAAAATATTACGTTTAGTATTAAATGAATTTAAATACATATGCTCTTAGTAATTTCCCCCTGACGAAATAAGTAATTGAATATTACTAAGTAATGAAAATTCCATAGTTTATTTTATTAGTTGATGTCATTAAATTAAGAAGGGAACTTCGTTAATATTTTCTTATAGTTATCATAATGGCCATTTTCGAGATAAATTGACTGAAAATATTGATTTTTAGACAAGTATGGCGTATATAAATAAAATAACTAAAGAGCAGTGGGATTATTAGATAAGAAATGGTGACCTTTTTATATTATAAATTGAATTTATATTATTGATACAAAATAACGGTTTGTTAAACCTTCGAGAGGGATTTATATAACCAATTATAGATCCTCCACTGAAAGCTGAGTAAGATTGACTCGAAGTCATAATAGCAGTGGGGTCAAGGACGAGGAATGCCATGGAGGAAGGAAGCCATAGGCATCTCACCTAATGGCACGGAACTTCAAGTCTTGGAGAGAAAAAAAAAAAAAAAGGAAAAAAGTTTTCTTTGGCCTCAACTGGGTAAAGCCACGAGCCCTTACTTCTTTTATATTTGAATAAAAATAATATTTTTTTGAGTCATTCAACTTTATCTCATTTCGAAAGGAGGGGTTCAGACAATGTTTTTAAGGTTTATCCAGAGGTTTAGTTTGGTTATTCCTATATTTTTAATTCAGAATATTCTAAAATATAGAATTGATATCAGTCTCTTCAATTTCATTTAAAAGTAGAACATAAATATCGTATTAGTAATAATTTGTTATTAAATTAAAGCTGTAATGCTACAACCCATAAATGATCAGGGGTGCAGTACTTAGTAAGGAAATACTGTTACTAGACCAACGCTTGTGCAAGGAAGTGATTAGGTCAGAATCACGCGCAACCGCCAAATTTTTACCCAATCAAGGGTACCCATTTTATGTGGCTGGATGGACCCCGAAGGGCTTTCGAACCCACAGGGCTGACTCATAGCTGCAGTGAAATAGGAAATTATTATCTACCACAACCAGACTCTAACCCGGGTACTTCGAATTAGTAGCACAGTATCTTACCACTGTGCTACCCACTCCCAATAATTTGGGTTATAATAATACTTACAATTACGACCAATGACAGTTTTTTAAATTTTGTAGTTGAATTTTAAATGGATTCCTACATAGTCAGTCAGAATGACAGTAAGACCAAGTATAAATGTTCAGATTGATCCTGCAGTACAAAGAAATGGTATCAATTGACGTTCGCAGTGGAGGAAGCACTAAGAAAGTGGGAAGGCTAACGGAGAAGGAGGAGGGAAAACGAGTACTTTATTTATATCATGTATTCTACTTTATTATTTCCGCAAAAACCAAATCAATGCCAAAAAAAAAACCATTTTATTTATTACGAATCGAAACAGAATATTTTTAGCCGGGCTGACAGAGTAGGCCCTGATAACAATGATACTAAGCAAAAAAGAACGGTTGATATAAAATTTTCTCAAATTCATTACCTCTCATCCAGCCACAACCATGACATTACTCTGCGCTAAATAGTAAATTTCAAATTTCTCTTTGTGTGCTCGAAAGCTTTACCATTCTAACTTCGAATAAATTTCCTGATCTGACCTAAAATTATAACATTTTCTTTTGTCGAGAAACAATATATTTTTCAAAAATAAAGATGGTTCATTTTTGGATGAAGTATATTGTCGGATTCGATCTTTTTATCCTTTGAAGCCAGGAATTATTAATTTAATCCCTAATGACTTTCATACTGTAGAAAGTTAATTTTCATCTGTATTTTCAGGTGGATTTAGTACGATTCACGGTTTTTTACTCTTTTTTTTTTAATGCCCAGTGATCCAGTATTAGTGTTTTTAATTATGCGTTGTGGAATGAGATTATCCCAGAACTCTCCCGATATATTAGTAACTGAATATCAAGTAAGGTATTGGCTATATCTGATTCAGCTGATTAATAGCTCATAGCGGATTTTTTTTCCATTACTAAACATTTAGCCCAGTCTTTGAATTTGATTAGGAGATTATGAATTAGGTGATAGCTATGAGTTTTAACAAAGTAAACATTTACTTTTACGTCAACTGCAGTTATTGTTATTGTAGGAATAATTTATCGGCACAGACTATTAAATAAAATTTATTAATTCGGTCGTTAATCAGAACGTACAGTTTTATAATTTTCTTCAGCTCTAAGATTTAATGCGAAATATGGTTTTTGTACCGTATTCTTGAACATCTTACAAGAAATTATTAACCGTTTTTTCACCAAAAAACTAAGAATACGTGTAATGAATAATATTACCAACTGTATGTTGGAACAAAGTGGGACTAAGATATATGCTCCTGCTACTTCTGACCTTATAAAATACAAACGCAAATATTACCGGTAGTTATGTCCGAGCTCCAAGCGAGTTCGGAGTGAGCTCCGACGATCATTGGGAAAATTTGGTTTCTGGTTTGAAAAAAAATAACATATTTTGTGTAAACCTAGTACTGAAACCATATATAACAAAAACATAGAAGTAGCAAAATAAATCTACCAGTTCAAGAAATAATGTCCATTTAGTTCTTCTACGGGACAGTGATACTAAAACAATATATATCTGTTCTACATTTTTAAAATATTTTGAAACGAAATAGAGTGTGGTAATGACGCATTCTGAGAGTCATCCTAAGGTGACCTGTCTGAAAGGGGACCACACACGGAAAAAAAATAACACAAAACGAATCCACTTGATAGTCTCCGAGAAAAACCCTGTATCGCACCTTATGAAATCTCTAATTGGCCATTTTGAAACGAAATGGCGGACGGTAATGTCGAGTTCCGAAGATCAATTTGACAAACAAACAAAGAAACCTTTAATTTCAGTGTTAAACTGAAAAAAAAATCGGCTTAGTAGAAGGCAGAAGTCACTCCGACAGAAGCGAATAGACTTTTTAAATTCGAATTTTAAATTTAACCCCGAGATTGATCTATCTCTTTTTTAATTAAGACGAAATTAATTTTTTTTTTGTCAATTACAAAGTCTCATTATTGAAATAATAAACTAAAAAATAACAATAATAATAGGCTTTATTTTCTTCACATTAATTAGTAGGTCATGTAGTGTAACAATATACGTATTCTTATTGTTACTAACAAGGAAAAGCCAAATTGTGTTTGCTTAAGTTCTCCACTTACAATAATATTGCCAGAGTTGGCTTAGTGAAGGAACGATACTACATAAATAGATGCCGGAATTAAGCCTTCCTGTTCATCCATATA
>NW_027115630.1:347431-395200 GCF_000696795.3 Halyomorpha halys
TATATATATAGAACGTTCTCCACATTCCTTTAACTGCTGAATCCTCCAGCACGGAATAATTAAAGATGGTCATTCTTCTAATCTTCTTCTGGGACATTTATTCTCAGCGAAGATTGATCGAATGTCTCAGACAGAGCACAACTATCGAACGCCAAAGCATCGCAAGAATTTGATTTAGCACTGACTGAGAAAAGCAATCTCCATGCGAGTAGGCTGGAGAAGGACGAAGAAGTCGAGTCCACGACTGACGGCTATTAATCTGAATCGGGAAAAGAGATTTTTAGAAAGAAGAACCTTCTTTGTGGAAAAACGCCGAAAAAACTTGCCGCCGTTAAATGAAAAGTGGCATCACTCTAGCCTTCCGTCTCTCTTTTCGCTTTTGTCTCACAAATTTTATTGCCATGTTTTGATTTATATCCACTGTAATTATAATTGTAAACCCATTTTTTTATTTTTTTTATTTTGTGCTCTTTTGACGGATGTAATGTTGTAATGTAAGTTCATTTATAAATATATAGAGTGATACATTATGAATAACTTATCATTTTTTGAGGTTTATTTATGAGCTTAAATATATTTATTAATATAGCCAGTAACATACAAAAAAATTCTGTTAAGTAAAGATCGAATCACTAGTTTGGATTCCGAACATCCCACTGCACTATCCAGCAATTTCATCGTGTAGTGGATGTTGTCTCGTCTTCATTTGAGCTTGGAAGATACTGTGTAGAAATCTTCCTGGATGTAAAACGGGGTTTTGATCGAGTCTAGCACTGGGGACTACTTTACGAACACTGTAAATTTCTACCTGTGGCGTACTTTTTCACTATCCGTTCCTATCTCACTGATTATTAAATGTAAACAATAGCTCCTATTCATCTTTCTTCTCTGAGTCCGCTGGTATTACTCAAGGTAGTATCCTTAGTTCCATCCTCTACACTGCTTGTACATGTCGATGACACCTTTCTGCTATAAGTTACTACTGAATTGAAATAAAATGAAAAAATAAATTTAATCTGGGACATATGTCCCCTAAAAATAAATACATGGTTCATACATTATGATTATTTGTCTGGCAAACATTTAAAAGTTTCCAGGAATAAAATGTGATTACATTGAAATAATAATAAAAATAATAAGCTGATAATTGCATCCTGAACCCTCTAATCCCATATCACAACCGTTAAATAATGGTGTCAACATGGATCAAAATAATCCCATTAAATCACCCATTAAACACCTCGTCATGAACTTACAAATTGCCCTCCAGTATTCTTTCATAATATTCCACTTATCCATGTCAAATAAATCCCCTACTTTTGACTAAATCTGAACAAACGTCCAACTTTGGAATCTTCATATAAGACTGAAAACATTGGAAACTGTACTGCGATTCTGACTGTTATAGCACTTAATAGTCATATAGTTCAATAATAATACATTTCTGGAATTAGGGAGTTGAGCTTTGGGGATACACTAAAAACATGGTATTCCTTTCGTATTCAATCCTTTACTATCCAATTTTTTTTCTTAAAATATCCAATGTTCTTTACTTTGTCACGAGAAAATGATCCATACAAACTTTAATGCTCCATATTTTGCCGATCATTATTCTGTGGACCCACTAGAAGATGGTTTGAGACATTCTAATGTAGAAAATTCATTTATAATTCATTTATAATCATTCATGTATAAACTTCCCATTCTCTACAAAAAATTATTATACACTACGATAATCAGACCAATATGTCCATATGGAATTGAGCTCTGGGGCTTTACAAAACCATGAAATTCCTCCCCCATCCAATCCTTACAATCCAAAATCTTACGTAAAATCCCTGATGCTCCTTATTAAGTTACAAATAAACTTTGGCCCAAAACAGATATGCGTCTTTTCATTCCAAACTCCTTACCCATCCTAACCCATTAATTCTTAATCTCTCATCCTTAACAATCCCTGATAATCCTCCGAGGCGTCTGAAAAGAAAATGGCCACGAAACTTTCTAATTTAGATTAATGCTTGAAGTACCACCAATGTGTGGTTTCTTCCCAAGATTTTCAATTGTATATGAAACATTCAACATATTTACTTGTTGTGTTTATTATTTGTACAGTTGTAAATCACATTAATAAAAAAATACTATATCTTCTTAAATTTATGTAATTAACTTTTTTAAAAACACAAATCACTTACACATTACATGTTTAATTGGAATCATTCCAATTTTTATGGTCAATTTATTAAACTCAACTATTTATTCCTCTTTTCTCATTCCGGAACACCAGAATCAAGTTCCAATCTCCTACTATACATTATACAGCTGACAACCCAACCAATCCTAATACTGTCCTACCCACGTATGTCGATGACACATGTGTGCTAGTTGTGAATGATGATCCAATTGCTCGATCTGTAACTCTGCTATTGTATAGGGCAAACCTTGATGTGGTGGTAAAACTTGATAAACTCAAGCAAAATACCATCAAATCATTATTCCCCTTCCTGTTACAGTATTTTGTGATGAAATGTCGCTTATTACTGTTTAACAATCCACCTAGGATTCCATTTAGAGAAACGGTTTGGTTAGATTGCTCTTAAATGAATGAAGAGAAAGGAAACCACTCGATGATTTCGACTGTTATAATTTATCCAAAACAAATTAAGTTCTAAATAAAAGATGACTGCAATAAGGGCTGAACTAGACCGCCCAATCCTTACAATATGTTAAACTCTTAATTCTTCTTACTTTGTCAGTTATACAATCATCCATAGTGACCTTCATTACATATATTGCCGATTTGCCAACATATTATGTCCCTATATCTATCCCTAATAAAAATATATATTATCAGAGATATACGTACATGATAAACTCCATACCCACCAAGCCCAACAAGTCTGGCCTGGCTTAATCTTTAATTCCAGATTGAAGTCTGAAAAGAAGTTCCAAGAATGTTCTACAGTAATGTTCTTAGGGTACTATCATACAGGTTCTGTCAGGTGATTCACGGTAGTAGACTCTTGGAACCTTTCAATATCAATAATAAATAGTTTATCTACTAAAACATTTGAACCTGAATTTCGTGTATCATGGTGTAATGTTAAAACGTATTAAAAGGAAGGCTTAGACTGCCTAGCAGAAGTTGAAGTATTACGATTTTTTACCAGAAAGCAAGAAAACAAAAATCAATTATCATTCACGTTACCATCGTATATTGAATGACAATTTTGAAAGATTTTTCTGAAATTTTCAAACATTCTTTACTCGTCTCATAACTAATTGCAACATATAACTTACGTTTCATGATAAGAGGTATTTTAGGGGATCAAGGAGTCTTCCAACTCTAAGGCCTATAAATAAATACGGACCTTTAAAAAATATTTAAATTTAGATTACGTTTAATTTTTTTAATTCATTACTCACACTCCCATGTTGGTATAAGTGTAAACATAGATGAACATTACATTCGAAATTAGCACCTCATTTGAGTTAAAATAATAAAGGATATTATAAGTAATAATAATTAAAAAATTATCGGGTGGGCCAACAAGAGGAGAATAATTATAAAGATACAGTTTCTTCATAAAGCTATAGAGGACTAATTAATTTGATTATTATCAGCAAACAGTGAAAATAAATTAAGTTTTCCAAGGAGCCGCTGATTCTGAATTTAATTATGGGATCTGAGGGCCGATTTAGGACTTTGCCAAAACTTCACTAACTACTAAATTAAAATGTAACAAACTCTGTTCCAGGAAAAAAACCAAAAAAAAAACCTGCAGAAGATTCTTCTATATTCAATAAAGTTTATTCTCACCGTTTAGTGGAAACATGGAGGGGTGTGTTTTGAACTTATTCTGAACAGCTGGGAGTGATGTTCCGCTTTGCACATAACTCTTCGACAGAATATATCACATCAGTTATTCTATATTTTTTCTCCAGAGAGTTATTAATCTTGTCCCCAATCTTCCTGAAGTTTCAGAATATTGTTTAAGAGTGATCAATGAATAAAACTTAAGTATATATCACATTTCAACAGTCAAATTAAGCAACAAATGTTGTGTATATTTTATAGTTCAGCCTCCATGACCTGTTTGTGAACTCTCATTGCGTCTTCATATTTTCATTTCAAAGGCTGACTTAAGTAGTAGTGAGAGTTCTCGTAAGTAATTTGGTTAGTAAAAAAGAATTAATCCTTTGAAGAATAAAAAGCCGGGAAATAATCGACCATGTCTCTGGAGTTTTCGTGTCGTTAAATGTCAATTTTCGCCACGCATTTTTTTGTGATAAGAAAAGTACAGAGGTAGTCCGTATGGCTACGGCGTTGATATACTGAACCCTTAAGAGCCCGATGTATTAAAGCAATGTTAATTCTTCAATTTGACGATAAATTTATCTGCTTTTAGTACTGAAAAATCACTGTTTAACGGTATCTGAGGTTCAAGATAGACTGCAAATGGCGCGAAGTGCTGAGCTTAGCTCAAACCAGTAAGATACAGATTAAAAGAGCATGTATGTTGTGTTAAACGCTTCCTCTGGGGCCAACGCTCGGAAAGACATCACCCAAATAGGCAATTATTAACCGACCAACCATGAGGAGTCACGTAAGCCTACTGACTGCCCAACATTATCCTTTAATAATGTTGCTCTTACTCAAGTCAAACAGATCCACTACCTTGGACTACATTTGAACGAACTACTAATGATAATAATGGAATAATGGAATCCTCACACAAGTCTGAAAGGAAACTGCAAGTGATTCCGACTATTAATACTAGACAAACTGTCTAAACTTCCAATTAATTTTAAAAGAATAATCTACTTGGCTTACTCGAAGGCCTATCTAGACACATGGAGTTGAGCTTTAGGTCTCCACTAAACCTTCGAATTTGTCTCGTATCCAATGCTCACAATTCAAAATTCTTTGTAAAATCCTCAATGTTCCATATGTAACCGATCTAACCGGATCCTTCCATTATGAACTCCCCAACCACCCAAAAAAGTTTCTAATTTTGGTTCCTTTTCCATTCCAAACTATTCTTCAAGACGCCTGAAAATAAGATGGCATTGAGACCTTCTAATGTAAAAATGCTATTAGAGGTAATGGGGTCGTTTACGAGTCTGCATCATACAGTTATAAATTAATTTATTAGATTTAATTTTATGTAAATAAAGTTAAAATCTCCATAAATAAAAAAAAATCAGGAGGGTCCTATTCGGATCTGTACATTTTCTAGTTTTATAAAGATATTTAAAAGAACCCTCATAGGATAGAAATCTGAAGAGATCAAATAACTTAACACAAGGGCACGCAATCTTCAATCAATTGCTTACCATTTACTATGGCGTTAGAGAGGTTTACTATAGAGTATGGACTTTACATATTTACATATTCATTTACTATAGAGTATGGACTTAAAATCGATGGCATTGTCATTTTCTACACTCTTAAAACACATAACGGGACTTGGATATATTCTAAATCTGATAATTTAAAATAAAACAATACACCAGCCCGTGACTAATATCGAAAACACATCCATAGATGTCCATCCATAGAGCTAGATGAGACAGTTAAACAAGACCACTGGTGCCCAAGGTGGCACCTAGCGCCCCGAGTGGCGATAAAGGACAAGACGACAGCCATATATCCTCCAGAGGCCATCGGTTATATAAACAATGGTAGGACATAGAGCACACCCGTGTTCCTGACTTAAGGGGTCCTGAATCAATTGCTCCCGAGAAGGGAGTACTATTTCACGTCTAGATATAACGTACGACCCCTGGCCTGCTCATGTAGCCCGTACTGGGCTGGGGTTCGGACATGTAGGACCTACTCGAGGCCTGCGCTTGGAGTCGCCTCTTCAGCAACAAGTCCCTCAATCCTCCGCTCTCTACTTAGCTCAGAGGAAATTAGCCACTTATCGCCTTTCTTTTTTTCCCAAGGGGCAGCAATTCCGTTATCAGTCTTTTTATTTTTAACTCAACTTTTCTTTGTTCCATAAACAATGAAACGGATTTTGGAAATTATTTTTGCGATTATCAGGTTTCTAATGTTATTAAATTTAACCATTGTAACGTCCTTACATGCTAAGTTCATTTTAATTTTTGTATTATCTTATTAATTTACTATAAAAATTTTACATGAATATTATTTATTGATTTACATCATAGCTAAGATCTACAAATGCATTTAGAAGCACCATACAAAGTCGTTGTTTTCTTTTCAAATTACATGGTTGAGGGAATCTTCAATTCGTTTTTATTTTTTTCAAGTAAGTGTTAACATCTTCATAATTTGGTATGAGCGCAGTGGCACAGTGATAAGTATTTTCTGTTACACTGTAGTGGGTACCCTTAACTGGGGAAAACTGGCGGTTGGGCCTGATTCTGACTAAATCATCTCCTTGTATACCTTTGTTCTAAAAACAGTGCTTCCTTACAAAGTACTGAACCCATGACCCCTCAACACCTACGGCTCACATTATTATTATAATTGGTATAAATATTTTATAATTGAGACGTTACATTACAAAAACAGGCCAATCCCATTTTTAATTTTTATATTATTCTTCAGTAGTTTTTGTTTTAGGAAATAGTACTTACTATATGGAAATAGTCCATGTAGTAAGAGGTTATTAAATAAGAAGGTATCAGGGCCCATCATTCCTCTTATACCTAACATACCAAACTATTATGGAATGTATTGCATTTATTAACTAAATATGATATGTTGTGGAATACGATCTATTTGTATCTTAAATTTATAAATATAAAATTATAAATAAATAAAAATTATAAATCTTAATCTTATAAATTGCTCTTTTACGTTTCCAAATTAAGTTGATGTTAGTGCGTTCAATTAACTCTAAAGCTCTCCTACAGCTAACTGATAATATTATTTAGAAACAGCAATTGCTATAATATGGTTAAAATTTGGAATTTAGAAATTCACAGAATTAGATTTGATACTATATTAATGAATTTAATAATATAATACAATTTATAATATGGGACTTTTCTTTGAGTATTCACTTATATTAAGGAAACAAATCATTAAAAAATATATTGAAGCAACATTCAGCACCTGAATTAAGTATATCTTAATTTTGATGGTAAACAGTTCCTTCAAAAATCATCGATTACTCATTATCAAATATTTTTATTAAATATTAGCAGATGCGTTTGGTATAAAATTAGCATTAGAATCCACTGAATTAGTTGTTATAATGATTTTTTAAAATTTGTTCTGAATCTTTTTCGGTTCTGACTTTTGTATTGAAATGATAAATGGTATCGTATTGATACATGATATTTAATGTAGTTTTGACATCTTTACCATAATGACTAGTACTACTCGTATTTGGAAACGAATTAGAGCGCCAACAATAATGTGGAAGAAAACCCTTACCGATCAGTTAAATGACTTGTAGCTCAACTGAATACAAGAGTATTGAAACTTGAAGACCATTGGTACAATAAAAAAGATATACCTATGGGTACCTCATGGACTTAAGGTGCGGTATCAGCTGAAGCGTTAAGAGTACATGCGTTTCACTTAGTACAAGAGCCGGGAAGGAAAAAAGGCAGTTATCCCACCCCAATTTTTTGATTAATTTAATCAAAACTATGTATAATTAATAGTCAAAACTGACGAGTCTGCCAAGTATATGTAGGGGGAATAAAAACTGGCGGCTGTTTAAAAACCTTTAAAAAAAATTAATTTTTCATTCGGAGCTCTGTATCTTTAAAACTACCAACAACAATAGAAAACCTTAGAGAACATCATTTAAAGAAGACTAATTTTGCTAAAATATGAGCTCTAATAGAGCCATTTACGTCCAATAGTTCTCGAGATATAGACTTTTAAAAAGCAACATTTCATAAAAATGTACTGAAATGTAAATTCGATAGTTAATTTATTTTGAGAAATCTATCTCAGGAACTATGTAACGTAAATATGTCTATTAGCAATCAAATTAAAGCTAGTTAAATGTATTATAAAGCAGTTTATGACGTTCACTTTCGTAGGAATACTAGTTTTCATGATATTTGCTAAAATAAATTGATTTATAGTTGTTCAGGCAATAAGTTTGATTTATGAAAAACTTTATTTCAGAAATCATTGGGCGTACAAATGTCTGTCTGCACTCAAATTAAAGCTAGTTAAATTTACTATAAAATAGTTAATAGTGTTTATCTTTGTAAGAGTAGTAGTTTTCATGATATTTGACAAAATAAACTCACAAAATGTTAATTTCTAGTTGTTCATATAAAATATTGGATTTTTGAAAAAAAAGACGCACATATGTCTGCCAGTACTCAAAATAAACGAAATTTAACTTATTATAAAGCAGTTTATGACACCTATCTTCGTAGGGGTAGTAGTTTTTATGATATTTGCATATGAATATAAATTTGACAAACGAAAATTTGTCGGAGGAGCTATAAATCAATTTAATTTAGCAAATTTCATGAAAACTACAGCTCCTACGAAAATAAATATCACAAACTACATTATAGCTCTTTAAACTAGCTTTAATTTGAGTACTAATAGGCATCTGTACGTAACATAGTTTGTGAGGTATAGATTTCTCTAAATAAATTAACTAACTACTGCTATTTCAGTATGTTTCATACGACATTTTTATAAAATGTTACTTTTTAAAAAGCTATATTTCGAGAACTATTGAGTGTAAATAGCTCTATTTAGGCTTACATTTTAGCAAATTTATTCTACTTTAAATGATGTTCTCTTAGATTTTCTATTCTTGTAGGTATTTGTAAAGATATGGAGCTCCGAATAAAAAAGTAATTTTTTTTCGACGTTTTGAAACAGTAACCATTTTTTATTCCCCCTACCTATACTTGGCAGACTCATCAATTTTGACTAGTAATTATACTTAGTTTTCAATTAAGTAATAAAAAATTGGGATGAGATAAATGCCTTTTTTTTTTTCTTGGGCTCTTGTGCTTACTGCTTATTACGAAAAAAACCGAGACTTTTATAGAAAGGATAATCACGTGTGATGAAAAGTGGATTGTACATGACAACAGAAATCGATTAGATCAGTGCTTAAGTATCAACGAAAGAACAAAGTACGGGCCAAAACCAAATTCACATTAAAAAAAGTAATATAGATTTCTGTGTGGTGAGAAATGACAGAAATAATTCATTTCTTATTTTTACCCCGAAGTGAAACCATCGCATCCGAATCGTAGTGCAGTGCTACTGACATAATGCATAAAAAACAACCTGCATTAATTCTGTATGGACCTATACTCTTGTACGAGAACGCCATACCTCAAGTTTCACGACAAACAGTGAAGAAACTAAACGAGCTGTGTCATGGAGTCTCTACCCACCTATCTTCTTCTCCAGATTCATCTCCAAATTTCCATCTGTTCAGCTTTCATAAAGATAACATTTTTGAAAATGATTCTCTTGTCAAAAACGTATTTTATAGAATCATTTAATCACAAAACCCTGAATTTTCAGTTCTGGGATTAAAAAATTCATAACATGTAGGGGAAAATGTATAGAATATGTGGGTGAAATATTTTGATTTCAGAAAGTTTTTTTTATAGATATTGTTTCCTGTGAAAACTGACATTTCGTTTGAAACGACACAATAGCTCAATATAAGTAAATGCTTCCAAATTAGCTCTACTCACATTAGACCAGCAAATTAAGATTAGACAAGTCGCCAAATTTCTCATTTTTCTCCAGCAATTCTTTTTTACAAGATCAAGTATAAAAACCGTCAAAGTTTTGCTTTCGATTATTTTGTGTGGATTACTTTTTAGAGCGTGTTTCTATTATATAAAAATAAAGATGAATCTTTAGGTCTTTATTATCGTAAACAATAACGTTCATACTTGAAAATTAAAACACCACAATCACAATTATTATATACATAAACGTTCAGCTTTTCTAGATAACAACACACAAGTTCTTCATAATTAATTGTAATTGATCATATGGCGAGAGGTTTCAAATGGGTTTGCCACTAAAACAAATTTAAAATAATGAAACTTTAAATGAATTATAATTAGAAATACATTTAAAAGAAATATACTAAAGAAATTATAATGTTGATTATAATTTCGACAGTGGCAAACCCATTTCAAACACTCTCTTTGGAAACGTGGCCGCTGAAGACATTAATCTTGTAATAATTGTTCGAAATTTACCTATCAGTTTCCTTAGAATATAAATGAAAGAAAAATTAGCTTACATTCGGTTTATTTAATCGTTGGTTTTTAAAGAAATTGAGTAGCAATGTGTTTGTAGTTCTGCAATACTTTCTGAAATTAATTTTAAGCGATTGGGAATTCACTAGGCAATTCAATATCTAGTGCAATTTAAGGATGTCACTATCGAAAAAAATGACCTATTAAAATATGTGAGTCAAATACAAACAAATTGGTTTGATAATTCTATAAAAAATATAAATTTTAATTTTTTTTACAAAATCTGTTTGAATGTTCTAATGTAGTAAGTGTAAAGTGTTAAATATAAAATAACAAAAATATATCAATACAGAATTTTTTAAAAATTAACCTAGACTAAAATAAATCCAAATTATTTATTAATTGTTTAATTATCAAAAAGCTTGATATATAATTATCCTGACACTGTTAGTGAATTTAAATTTAATTTACCTTTTATTTTTGGATTTTTGTTTGTCAATTAAAGTAATTTATCTAACGTCAGGAAAAGTTATAAATTCTGGGGTTCACGTGACCCAGCCTGACGGTACTAGAGTCATGAAAGAATTTAGCGAAAATACTGACGGATTCTCTGACAGTAATCCGAATTATCTATGAATCATCTCCCAAACATAAATACAGTATAAAATAATTATCATAAAAAATAGTAAATTATTGGCATTAGTTGGACCCTACGTAGGTGATGGCGTAGTTAAATGTTTCGAGGATCTAAACGAGGAATGAGGTGTTGGATATATTAACGATTATTTTTTAACTTTTAATTTTTTTTTAATTTATTACTTTAAATGTAAATTTAATACTATGAATCTCTATAGTGAACCTCAGGCATCACCATACATCATAGTGTGAGTGAATCACCCATATTGAATGCTCTTTTTATTTTTATTATTATTATATATCTTTTTTCAAATAATTATTACTATTTCTAGTAAGAAATATATATAGAAAATAAAAAATGAACTACAGAAACATTGAATCTGGACTTTACACCATGTTCCAACGCCCTTACCTGCATATATTACATGCTGGAATCCATGTGCGTCCATCTATCAAACTATGACCGCTTGACAAGAAACATTAATGATCCTAGTAACTATGACGTATTACATTGACCAGGCTGCTTGTAATTATCATTGTTATACATATAATTTGAGCATGTTTGTGGGATGTTTTAGATTTTATATAATAGTTCATGGAGATTCAAGTATCCATATTACAGATCGCACTGGAACGTGACCTCTAGTTAAAAAAAAAAATAATTTTATTTTTTAGTCCATCTACTCACAAAAATTATTGGTGATGTACTCAAATAATTAGAGATTGAAGTTAATTATTAATTTTTAATTATTAATCGGCAGCCGGAATAGCCCCTCCCTATTCCTAGTACGCTCACGGCACTCATGCCATCGTCGATGACACCGCCTTCAGCGGACCCGGGAGCTTATCTTATAATGCCACACTGGCAAACCAAGATTCATATTGTCAGCATATATACATCTTTTCTTACTTGTATATATTTAATTTTTTTCTAGGTCAGAAAAAAAAATTATTAATTAAAATATTTAAAAAAAGTTATTTATTGCAAATTTTTTTATTTGTTAAAATTACCTTCTTATTGTTAAGTGTTTTTTCTTATTGTTATTGTACAGATTTGGTTGGGTAATTTCTATTATAGGATCCACTATTACAGGTAAGGTTGTATTCAGGCACTCTTATGTTTTTGGAATTTATTTACCCCCTACTGGGCCATTTTTGATAACGGGGGGGAGTGGCGAGGGATTATCCTACAGGAACCTAGGAAGAATTTTCATTACACGGGAATAAGAATAAAAGTCATCCAGCCTAGGCCGGAATCGAACAGGCATACAGACAGACCCTAGGCTGCTCAGCTGACGCCTTAACATAATCAGCACGATGGCCTCAAATCGTTAGTATTGAGCTATAATGACTTTTAAAGTATGCCTGGTAGTGATATAAATCAAATTTGAGTTTTAAAAAAATACATAAAAATTAAACCCCTACCAATAAGTAGGTACTAATAAAAAAGTTAGATGAAAGTCAACAGTTTTTGCCATGTGATACATGATGGCTCGATAATAGGTTAAAACGTTTGAGGAACTATTTTGTGTAATTTCCCAAGGACCTGATGTAATTTCATTTTTAAAGTAATGCATTTCACAAAATTTTGTTATACTCCGTATTTTGTTACTTAAGATATGAGGCTACTGAGGTTGCATAACCTCCTAGGCCCCATTGGCAAGAAACTTCGAACACATATCTAATGTTTTCCGACCTAGTATTACCAAAAAAGTTTTTAATAAATCCGTAATCAAGGAATCAGCCTTCCCTTGTAATTATATCTGACAGAATAATGCTAGTTCCCTTTTTAGTTCAATAAAACCAAATAAGGAATATGTAGTAATTATTATTGTATATGAAAATGTCAAATTATTAACAAAAACTTCAATGATCCACTTTTACTCTCAACTTTTTTTTAAAAAAACCTCCAACCAATCGTCCCTTAGGCCATTTTTAGGAGACAATTTTAAACATTGATGTCATAATTCATTAAATTGTTTTAATTGCCCATGTGTAATATCTTTAAAAACAAAAATATATATTAAATTAATACCATAATAGTACCAAACAATCTTTTCAAAATGATTATTCACTTACAAACCACACAATTTCAGTAGGAGCTATTTTACAAAAATTGTTTTTCTTTTCTATCAACCACATAAATTTCAAAATTCAAATAATCTTTTTAGAAGAAGAATATTGGAATCAATTTATATTTCAGAAAATATAGATTATACAGTAAACATTAAATCAGATTCTAAATGACAAAACCATCATTGTTCTCAAATTTGAAGTAAGATCAATATGTAATTATTAATAAAATGAAATGTTCAAATCCTTGAAATATACAGATGAATATATATTATATATAAACCTATATGCACATGTAATTACGTATATGTGAAAAAAGGTGGTTGTGTATCTATGAAAAAGTATGTTTATCATAAAAACAGTAATTATGTTTTTAAACAATGTTAAATTATAAGCAAAAATTAAAAAAAATGTTAATTATATTTTAAATAATTTAGGGTTAGTAATAAAGTGATAACCTGTTGAAGGTAGATTTCATTATTGATATTGTTAATGAGATTTATAGAAAAGGAAAATATTTTTGTATTAAAATAATGTGATTTGTAAGTAAATGATCATTTTAAAAAGATTGTTTGGAACTGTTATGATATTAATTTAATATTTATTTTTGTTTTTAAAGATTTTAGATATGGGCAATTAGCTTGTAAAAAGAAAATTTAATGAGTTATGACATTAATGTTTGAGGTTGTCCTCTTGAAAATGGCCTAAGGACAGAAACGTTGGAGATTTTTAAAATAAAAAGTTGAGAAGAAAAGTGGATCATTGAAATTCGTGTTATTAATAATATAAACTACTCTCAAACAATCTATGTATAAAATCAGTAATCAAATTATTGAAAAATTTCATTTTACTGTTTCTAAGATATCAGCAGAAATATTTTAGCAAATACTGCTCGAACCTTAGGGGAGGTACGACGATCCAAAAAAGCTAGAGACGTAGCATTAAGTCGCCCTAGTTCCGAGCCATTTCCCTTCTTCCTCAGCCTTATCTAAAATAAGGGCTTATCCCGTCTTCTTCTTATCGTCACGGCTATTTGTGTTTTTATCATTATCTTGGGAACTGCGAAGATGCCGTGTGTCTAATAAGAAATAGTAAAAAAAAACCAATATTAAATAATGATGAAAAAAAAATATATAACGATAAAATAAATCGATTGTTATATGAAAACCATAAATATATGTAGATAAACGATAGTGTATGAATATATGGTATTAATATATATAGTAATATATTTCAGTGTTATGTGTCGTAACTAAAAATATCTATTAGGGATCCCAAAATAAGAAAGAAATTCCCTACTCTCCAGATCTGACGCCAATGTATTTTTTTGTAGCATTAAACAAAAAGTCTACTTAAACCCGATCAATGGTCTTAATTCTTTAGGAAGAAGGATTGTTGGAACTTGTGAAATAATAACACATATTCAGTACTGACGGCCACCACTGCTGTGAAAGGCCACTACAGAAAACGAATTAAGAGTACAGTTCATCCATGGAAGAATCAACCCAAAGCTGCAGACGACACGAAGTAATACTGACTAGGTTACGAATTGGGTACACTCGACTAATCCAAGAATACTTACTGTCAGGAACATCTAGACCAACATGTTAGTACAAGAGCCCAATAGGAGAAAAAAGGCAGTTATCTAACCCTAATTTTTGATTACTTTATGAAAACTATGTATAATTACTAGTAAAAATCTATGAGTTGGCAAGTATAGATAGGGAGAATAAAAAATGGCGAATGTTTCAAAACTTTAAAAATAATTAATTTTTCATTCGGAGCTCTTTATCTTTACAACTACCAACAACGATAGAAAACCTAAGAGAACATCATTTAAAGTAGAGTAAATTTGCTGAAATGTAATCCCTAATAAAGCTATTTACATACAACAGTTCTCCAGATATAGCTTTTTAAAAAGCAACATTTCATAAAAATGTTGTATGGAACGTACTGAAAGATCAGTAGTTAGTGAATTTATTTTGAAAAATCTATATCTCAAAAATCATTTGGCGTATAGATGTCTGTTAGCACTCAAATTAAAGCTAGTTTAATGGGCTATAAAGTAGTTTATGATGTTTATTTTCCCAGGAGTAGTAGTTTTCATGAAATTTGCTAAAATAAATTCATTTATAGTTGTTCGGACAAATTTTCATATCATAATATCATAAAAACTACTATCCCTACGAAGATAAGTGTCATAAACTATTTTTTGAGTTTTGGCAGGCATATGTGCGTCTTATGGGTCTAGAGATAGATATATTTTTTCAAAAATTCAATATTTTATACGAACAACTATAAATTAACATTTTGTGAGTTTATTTTGTCCAATATCATAAAACTACTACTCCTACAAAGAAAAAAGTTATAAAATATTTTATGGTAAATTTAACTAGCATTAATTGGAGTGCAGACAGTACGTTCAATGATTTCTGAAATAAAGTTTTTCATAAACCAAACTTATTATCCGAACGACTATAAATCAATTTATTTTAGCAAATATCATAAAAACTACTATTCCTATGAAGGTAAAGGTCATATACTACTTTATACAACAATTATTTAGCTTTAATTTGAGTGCTAATAGACATTTGTACATCGAATGGTTATTGAGATATAGATTTCTTAAAACAGATTCACTAACTACTGATATTTCAGTACATTTTTATGAAATGTTGCTTTTTAAAAGGCTATATCTCGAGAACTATTGGATGGAAAGTATTAGAGCTAATATTTCAGCAAATTTACTCTACTTTAAAGAATGTTGTTTTAAATTTTCTAGTGTTTTGGTAGTTCTAAATATAGAACTCCGAATAAAAATTAATGTTTTTAAACAGCCGCCATTTTCATTCCCTCTACCTATACTTGGCAAACTCACCATTTGACTAGTAATTATACATTGTTTTCATCAAAGATGGCTGCCTTTCTTCCTTCCCAGCTCTTCTACTGTAAACATATACTAACAGACTTAAGCATTTGAAAGACACCGGATTACCAAATTTGGTAAATTTATTAAACGATAACAGCTCTCATATTCCGGAAATATTGGATTACTTTATGAAAACAGTTATGTACGAATGTATAAATAACTAATTTGATTTATTTACATCTTTGTCACATTAATTAATGTCACCGTTATCGATAATATATCGAAAATATATATTTTATTTTTACCTCTCAATTTTATTTTATATTTGTATGCTATATCATAGGATTGACTATTGCTATGAAATCAGTTTATATATTTTAGTATGGCTATGATGATATTAGAAATGTTCCCGAGGGATTAGTCAGTATGCATCACCTATGCAGTGGATTGCCATATATTAATAAATAAATAAAGAATAATGATGGCTGTTACTGTTAATGTAGAAGTTACAGCATTTAATAGAAATGCTAACGTTCACATTTCTTCAATAAAGTAATTAGAACACATTAATTTATTTAGTATATATAACTTCAATAACTCATAACCATGGAAATCTTTAGATGTGAATATCTTTTAAACAAAGCGTTAAAGGACATACCTTCTTAGGGAATTTCTTTCTTGATTTTAGATCCTTAATTCATATTTTTAGTTATGACACTTAATCCTTAAACATCTTGTACAATATGTAGTGGAGGACTGAAAACAAAAAAAATAAAAACAGAAATACCTAGAAGTGTTTTAAAAGCTGTAGAACATGTTGAAATTGACAAATCATTTATTTTTCGAGTAGGATATGACTGGGGTGGCAAAATTTATTTAAGTCAGAATTCAAAATTAATCTGTTGCGTAAAACAAATCTACTAAAAAAACCTATTTTACCCACTCTCTGACTTATACTGCTCTCTCTAGTTATAATATACTATTAATTGATATATATCATTCCAAAAATACATTTTTTGATCACTTTTTTAAATGTTTCTTTAATTTTTTTTTCAATATCGTCGCCATGGTTTGTTAATGTCCTAACTGTCAAAATTAGCAATGTAAACTGTACACTTTAGATGCAACAGAGATATAAACTTTATGTGTAAGTAAGTTTTTTTAATAAAAACTGAAGGAACAATGAAAAAGAAAAAAATGGACTTTTGGACAAATATATATATAAAAGATATATTTATGTTATAATTAATAATTAATATAACTTAGGATTATATTTTGGCTTAAAACAAAAAAAAGGTAAGGTGATCTTCGTGATTTGTATACTTTAAATTTATCAAACATAACTATCCTGAGACCAAAATTTTTCTCAATAAATGTTTGCAGTATCCCCAACTGGTCAAAAAAATATTTTTTTCGTTATTAAGATTCTCTGAATCCAATGATTAGATCCGAATCTTAGTAGTTATGTGAAGATAAAAACAACCTGATTAGTTCAGATCTGTAAAGAGTGCATTAGGTTTTAACATAAAATCCGACAACCTATATACTAGTGAATTATAGAATTTTGTTTGTTATGATATATTTAATTCTAGACTCATTTATTTTTCTAAGACATTGTTATGGAGAACAAAGCTGTTTTTTTTTTTAACTTACAAATAAATTTCGATCCTTTCGGTTAAAAAATTAAGGAACTGTAGTATGACAAAATTTTACCCAGAGGCAAAATTCAACATGAGATTTTTACTTAGAAGCTTTGTACCTCAAAAATTTGGCCACATCAGTTATAAAAAGATCTCAAACCAGTCAAATTTTTGGACTGTGACCATGTATATAAGCTCCACAGTTCATTTCGGAGGTTCAGTTCGTGTCCTCTTTGTTAAAATGTAAGTATACCGAATTCGTATGCCTTGGACTAAAACTTTTACGCAGTTTGCCAAGACTGGTACGCCGATGACATATGCATATCCAGAAACCACATTGAATATAAATAATGTGGGATGCATTTGACAACAAGCTGGGATTGAATAAAAACTAGAGGAGGTTCCCTCGGCTAAGATAAATCAGGAATCCATTTTCCTATCAACTCCTTGCCATAGTCGAGAGCGACTCTAATGTCGCCCTGTCACGCTAGATGTTTTGTCTCTACTGCGGAAAAGAGGCTACTTCAATTATAGAAGATATTTTTATCAAATAGATCTCTAAGATGAAGGGGAAAAAATCTTGTACAGTGAAACCTCGCTTCATCGGGGCCTCAATTTACTGCCGGTAAAAATAAAATAAATAATTTGCAGAGAAAATAATAATTCCGTAAAACAATAAAAAATAACTTATTTATGACTAGTATTAAATACTGAATAATATTTTGTATCTAATTTTAATTTTAATGTGGAATAACGGGAAGTTCTACATAACAGGCAATACCTCATATACATATTATTTCGTTGAGGCAGGGTTTTCTATCTGGTAAGAATCTAAGGTTTTCTTATAGAGAAGTTTCTGAGATCGCTTATAAAAATATTTAATTTTATAAGCCAACTATTTTATATACAGCGGGAGTGAGCAGGTGCCTTGGAAGACCAAACATCTCCCTCAAGAGATATCGAGATATGTAGATATAATATATATGGTATTAATATATCATATCCCATCCAATTGTGAGAGTTTAAAAAACAACGGTAAATTTTAATCAACGCTTGACATTATTATAATTATTATTATTTTAGGCATCTATCAAAAAAATTATTATATATCGGTTTTAATTGAATTTTCTGTTTGAACATTTTCTAAGGGCCAGCCAGATAGATGCTATGGCCAGGCGCAGCCCTTCCCCCCTCCCTCCACAGATACCTGCCAACACCCGTACTGTAAATGACAAATGACTAAAGATAGGTGAATTGTGAGCCCTCACGATCAGGAGAATGAAGATCCCATACAACAAATTTTGTTCTGCCTGCTCCAAAGAGATTTGCAATAAAGGAATGGCCATAGTGTTCCAAACTGTAGCTGTCTAAAATATTATTAACAATAATACTAGATTCTTTTTCAGAATTCATAGTGAACTATAAACCTAATCATCTTAATTTCGTTCTTTGACCTAGAAGTGATCTAACTTGTGCATTAGATACTGAGTTAAGCTTTGGGGCTCCTGTAAACCTTCGAATTCCTCTTGTGTCCAATCCTTACAATACAAATTCATCCTTAAAGACCTTAATGTTCCATACGTTACCGATATAGCCAGAACCAGATTTCAATCCTTCCATTATAAACTCCCTAACAACCCAAACTCACTAGTTTTTAACCTGTCCCCTCTTCCATTCCTGACGATCCTCCGTGGTGCATGAAAAGAAGATGGCTTCGAGACCTTCTAATGTAGAAATATTATTCGAGTGCTACCAATGGGCAGTTTCTCTACAAGCAAATCATTATAATCTCACATCAAATTTACTAGGAGTATTTTTAATTAAACACGGTTGCAAATGTCATTAGATAAATTTAAAAAACTTGTCCATTGATAAAAACTATGATTAAGCTCATGATAGATATAAAATATTTTATATTTTAATGTTTTAATTACTTCCTCTTTCTAACCCTTCCTCTCTTTCTACTTTTTATGTTTAAATATGTTCATGACTCCATTCGAGTAAGCCCAAGAATATATTACAGATAAAATTGTTAGACAAGTGACAACGTTTTTCGTCGAAGTGTCAGTTCAGTTGTAAATCATCGATTTTGTTAGACGTTCCTTGCAGCAGTGACAAATAAAATACATATGCGCTTAATACTTGCCTGTAAGAACAAACAAGAGTATATCTTACGGTTTGCCCATCTAAACCAGTAAGGGTTCATGAAGGGATCATATAAATAATTATTAGTTTATAATAATTGATAAAAATATTTCATAATGATATTGCGTGAAGACTCGCTATACTTGTATTAGTGTTAATATAGATCTCTTGTGTAGAGTTTATAGTAAATGTAGGTTTGGTAATACGTTTTAGGGCTTAGCAAATAAATTCTGCAACGCCACTCATTTCCCACTTAACTAAAATAGTGCGCCGCGGTGATGGACTAGGGGAGTTACTAATCGAGGGTTAGTGCATAGCTGCGGCTATAACACTAAAGCAGTTAGTTATGCATTTCGTGGGCGATAGTATCTACACATGTGTGGTTAATTGTCTTTTAGGCCTCGCTACTGTTTGATAAATCAACATTAACCCGCAGTTAGAAGGTGGATTCGTAGCCACGAGCGAGTCACGTTGCTAAAACTATTCAACAGGGTAGATCGGGGTCCTACACTAAGTGCCAGTTACCTCTGATGAAGTGCTAGTTAACCTAACGTTAAGTTAGCTAAATGGGTGCAGCTAATATCTAATATCTATTTATTTGATTTGCTCTATTGCGGAAAAAACATCAAGACCACTAGGTGAGAAATTATTTTTTAAATACAAAAAAAAAAATCTTGGTCATCCTTATTTGTTTAATTGACTCGAATTAGTGAAACAGGACCACTCCAAACTAGTTATGGGTTGGCCATTCGGAAATTGAATCAAAGAGTTGATTCGTGCTCTCAACTGATTCACACGAATGGATCTCGATTTACTTAGAGTTCATCAATTCTCTATTTAGGAAACCTAAAGAAGAAGGAGTAGAGGTACTAAAAAATAATATATAGTTTGATAACTTTATTATAATATAAAGAAATTGTAATTTCCAAAAATGAACAGTGTTCACATTTTTAATTAGTATTTTGTGAACCTAATTTAAGAAAGGAAAGTAGTGATTTTTTTTTTTTTGTTTTTTATGATCAAGACAAATTTCAACTTAAATTACTTCAAAGTTTTTATTTTACTTTTGGCGAAGACATCAGCGATGATTGATGCTGGTTGTCGAATGCCAATTGTGAATTTTATATTTATTAAAATTAATTAAAATATATTTTTAACAATAATTTTATTTTCAATTTGTTTTATCACCGGATCCAGATCTTTTATAAAATTTAAAAATCTCTTATTATCTTAAGGCCAAAAATTAGGAACAAATTAGTACTCCTAGTTAAAACAAAATGGTAGTCCTGTAAGACATTTGTGACAAAAACTATGTTGAACTGTTCAGAAACCTAAAACATTTTTATTAATTATAGTTGTCTGTATTTAATTCAGAAAATTTAACTTTATTTCCGTCATGAATCAAAACTTTTATGGCAAAATGATAGATAGAATTCGTTAATCACCAACTAATTAAAAACCACGAAACTATCAATCCGTTTCTAATTAGGGGATAAAATTTCATTTTTTTTTTAAATTCAATAATTTTATAGTGATTCTTATGATAGTAACATTATTGGGGTTCGTCAAACCACTAAACTCTGAAGAGTGTTCAAACAGGTGAAATCTTCTCAGACGAAATCTTTTTCAGATTATTTTTTCAGTCAGTTTTTCTGACTTAAGTGTTGTTAGTTTCCAATGGTTGCTTAGATGTCTGTATGTTTTCGAATTTTCACAGTATTAAAGCACATCTAATCTGTATTTAAAGGTTGAATCTCGGCAAAATTTGGTATTCCCATAATCCATAATCGTAATCAGAGAAGAAAAAAAATTAATTTAAGTAACCAAAGGTCTTTAAAAATGTGCTTATATTTAATTATCAATTTGCTTTTTATACAGGCTTTTGGATGCAGTGGGAACGCCAGCGAAGAAAGGATAAGATAAATACAATGACGAAGCCTTCAAAAAAAGTGAGTCAAGTAAAACAACTTAATATTTCGGATCGGATAAATGAAATGTAGAATCCTTGTTGCTATATTATCTTTTTTATTTATTTTATAGTTTTTGTTTAAAATAAATTCGAAGAGCCTGGTTTTCTATGCAGTTGAATATATTCATTGCTTGCAATTTTTGAACAGCTGATCAGATATCAATACAAATTAGTGTAAACAAATGTGAAGAAGTGATGTTTACACTTCAGTGTGTAGAATTAGACAAATTTTATTTTCCGTTTTGCATATTTGGTTTATTTCAAAAAAGTAAAAAAAAAAAAATGGAATTAAACATTAATGGTAAAATTCCAGATTACAATTGCGAGTTCATATTTAATGCAAAAAAAAATTAAATGTTATACTATCAAAAGTTAACATATCCACTTCTGAAAAATCTCAAAGTTTTTTTTACAATATAGAATTATACACCATTCTGTACCTGAAATTTGTAATATTTCTAAACATTTTATGAAAACTGACGTGTCATAATTATGTTTATAAACAATATTGAGTATGATTGCCTCTCTGAATAATGTTTTTCTACAAATTTTAAAATTTTAAGTGGTTCTCAAATCTTCCAAATTTAGGGTTTTTTAATTATTAGATGTTAGAGTGACATCTTTTCTCTTTTCAGGTAACACCTTTCCTAAATGGAGATAATATCTAGAGTAAATGTATATTATGCAATAATAAATTTTACAATGCTAACGAATGATCTCACTTTCATATCACCTTGTTTTGTTTGTGATAGGTATACACTGTTTTGTTGTTTAAGGCAACAACAATGATTTTTGTTAAATGAAAGTTTAGAATTATTAAATCAATTCAAAGGCGGTTGTACTGCATACCAGGCGAATTAGAAGACATTTTAAACAACATTATACGAAAAATATTATTATGAAAGATTTGAATTGTAATTAGTTTGTGTATAAACAAAAATTATAAATGCATTTGCAATATGTTAACGGAAGAAGTATCACTTCATTATTTAATTTTTATTTATTTTATTCATTTCAACTTGTTTTTAAATTTATCTTAGCTAATTTTATTTTATTACTAATTGCAATCTTCTATTACGCATTTATTTTATTTTTTTAAAAATATATCACACTATCTTTAATCCATTAACTTACACATATGCAACACATACTAAATGTTTCTTATTTGGAAAAGTATGGTTCTTTTCAAATTCTTTATTATTTCTTTTTATTATCCCTACTTCCAATTGCGTACATAATTCAGAGCTTATAGCATATTTAATATAATTGTATTTCTGAGATCTCACAGCATATTTGGTGTTTATTGCTACATATTATATTGCTATGTTGCTATGGTTTTTTCCTTTTTTTAAAATTCATATTATATCTACAGTTTTTATAAACAGTTTGCTAGGTTGCTTATTTTCATATTCATTTCTTTAAATTTTTAATCTCTCATCCAATTACTTTCATTGTTTAAAACTTATGGAATTAGTTTAATTGTCTTGCAGTGTATTTAGAATTTTATTGCAGCATATGTATGATTTTTAATTGCATCATTCTTTTTTTAATGCTTATTACATAGCATAAGCTTGGGGGTTTTTACTGTATATGTATATATGGACCCATATACTTACGGTCTATTTATTTGTAAAGTTGTGGTTATTTTCATATTCAGTTCCGTGTCATATGTTTTAATTTTTAATCCCTCTTCTATTTGCTTTCATAGTTCAGAACTTATAGCTTAATTCATATCTTCATATTTTAACTATCATACATCTTAATCAACTTTATCTTCAAGTTATATTACAGCATATTTTATGTGTTTGTTTCTACATATTGTACGATCTTTATTTCCATATTGTATTGTATATTATGTTTTTTAGTTTGTTTGTTTGTTAGTTTTGAAAGGGCGTTTAACAGCCTGGTCATCAACGCCCGTTGTCAAACCAAGTATGGTGTACTGATCCGCACCAATTATAATTAAATTTGTGGCAATTATAATTTGTTTAATAATCGTTACGATATTGGAAAGGATGGTGAAAAACAGATAACTGACTGTTCTAATTTTAAAAATAAGGCAAGTTAAATAGATAATTATAATAATTAAAGGCTGGTTATTAAGTTAGTCTGATAGATGTGATTATGTTTTTTTTATTTGTAAATACGTAGTTATTTTCATATTCATTTGTTTTAATTTTTATTTCTCTTCTAATTGCTTACACAGTTCAGAGCTTATTGTAGCCACATTTGTATATTTAAAATGTCAGCAGTTGAAAATTAATTCTATAGGTGAAATTAACGGATTTAATATGGCTTATCCAATTACAGGAATGTATGGAAGTTAAATCCATAAATTTTCTGAGAACATTATATTTATTCATATTAACATTTATTTAATTTGATTATAACTCTGAATAATATTAATCAATATTTATTTATTATTTTCGATGCGATATGTTGTTAATATTATTTATTTAAATTTGGTAACTGTATATTTAATTTGACACGGAGGAGCATAATAAGCCGGAGCTGATACACGACACGAAATTGACTTGTAGATAAGTTGGTAAATAGTATAGCTTCTGACTCAATTGAAGATAGTAGTAGGTCACGGGGTCATTTTCCTCCCAGCAAGTTAAGAACTTATATTTGATTACTTTACTTTGTTTGAAAAATAAGTAAGCCGTACGAACTCGTTCCACTGGCCATAATATTGCTACTTTTTCCCTAAATTGCCTGAAAACTAGACATTAGAGGAGAAATTTAGATTCAGGTTGCGATTATCCCAATTCTAGTCGCAGGGGAAATTCTCTCGCCAGGCCATAAATTCATTTTCCCGGTTATCTGTGTTCTTAACCAACTCCTGGATCTTCTCCTTGACAGATACTGTGCCCCAGGGAGGTACCTTCAGCACCGGACAGGAAAAATGGCCTAGTTCCCGAGAGAAGCCATTTAGAAAATTACACCAACTGACGTCTGGGCTCATCAGATTCATCAGGCATCGTATTCTTTGCAAGGCCACTGATGATGTATGCCATTTGCTCTGTTTCCGAAATATTAGCTATTCAAATTTATTCCAAGTTTGGAGTATGGATATAACAGTTCCCAACTTTTAAATCGTGAAAACGCATTAATAATTCAACGTATTTTAGAATACTTTATGTTTACTGACACTTTTGTTCAAAAGACAGGATAAAAAAAAATTAAATATTTTAATGTGTGAAGTTTGAGTGATTTTACTAACTTCCATTAATTTAAAAAATAGCATTACGATCTTTATTTATTGGTTCATGTATAAATCGATTAACATTCCTATCTACATAATGTACAAATTTTAATGCATATGTGCATAGGTTGATACATTTTTCTTTTATCATCACAAAAAATACTCAGAAAAAAATACTAAGTGTGGTTCAAATCAGAAAAAAGTTTTAATTTCATATAGAAGTATGAAAAAAAATTATACATTTTTTGCCATACTCTCCTCTTTATCCAGAAGGAAACATATAGATAGATATATCGCCAGGAAGAGCGGCCTGTAGAGGCAGCGTTGCATATTGACAGATACTGGAGTTGGCGCCCAACAGAATAGAGGCACAAGGGGAGCTAACCTCAAGCCTGCTGATTGAGGCAAACACAGCCTCCTGAGGCACAATACACGGCCACTGATGACTGAGCTAAGGTTACGCTCTGATTCATAAGTTAGTAGGGGGGAGATCCTCCAAGCCAGAGCAATTTCGCCTACATTCTCAAAAATTCAAAGTACATCATGAATGCGGCATTATACCGCCCAACTGAAGGGAATGAAGCTCTAATGTCAAAAGGGAATGGATAAGAAGGCCGTCACTTCGTCTTCGTTTAGCAAAGCATCTAAGCATCTAAGCTGCTTAACATACTACGCATTACTTATACTCATCTTTAGGTTCATATTTTATATTCCAAAATAAAATCATATTTTATATTTAAAATCATAATATGAAAATTACGATTTTATTTTAAAAATGAAAATATTAATTTTTATTTATTCAGTTATTATTTCTGTGTTTATTTAGATTTAGTTATTTAAAATATTTATAAGCTACTAACTTTTTTTCCCCACATTTTTAAGCCAAATAACATCAAGTTTAAATTCATCTTCATCGCATTTTAATCACATCAAGGACTCATAAAATCTGATCTTTTTTTCATTCTTTTTCCTATAGAAGGTTTTTAAAAGTAATGTTTTTAGAAATGACAACTTTATTTTTTATATTCATTTAATAGCTATTTAAATTGTTTTTTAGTTATTATTATAATGAAAGATCTTTCATTTTTTTTCGAAGACAGAGATAAGAATTTCCATAGATAAATAATTCAATCTGTCACAAAGGCAATTGATATTAGGGATGTAAATAATATGGTTATATATTTATGCAATATGAACATACTAAGGAGAAATAATAATTATAGTAGAAATAAAATTTTTAAAAATAACGATCATAATTATTAGTAAAATTATGTATGCACATTGCGAATAAAAATAAATAGTAAAATGCAATAAACAACAATGGTAATGAAAATAAAAACTAAGTATATAAAACAAATAATTTGATGAAAGGTCTTAGGGACTATCCTGGATCTACTAATTGACGTGTATGAGTGTTGTGATTGGTTCAAATTTTCATTATAAAAGATTAATTTCTTGTTTATTAATATATATATAAAACAGAAAATACAGATAAAACCTAAAAAAAAAAAGATTATATTGGAAAAATGAAGTTTTAATATATTGTGTGTATAGAATGTTCAACTGTGTATTGACTTTTAATTTTTTAAATTTCGATTTTTAGTGGGATAATAATAATAGCATGTGATTTCTCTTTTAACGGTATATGTTAATTATAGAGTACATATCAATATTAATTATCTTATTTTTCCAGTTCTTAGCATACCTAACTCGGCAATTTCTAAAGGAATATGGTTCTTTTTAGACGAATTCATATTTTAATCGAAAACATGTATAGAACAAAATCATTTTAGCGCCCAATTTCCTAGTAGATTTCGTCATCACAATTTATGTTTTTTTAGGATATTTTGAGGAGACTAAAATGAATGTCATGATAATGGAGCCTCGATTAAGATGAATAATTCTCAAGAGAAATGAAACTCTGTAACCATTTTGTCCCAGAGGATTATTTTAATTCCGTTGTTTGCACGCGAGCCTTCAAAAACGTGGTTTTTAGGCGATTAACGCTTTCAGGAGCCATTGGATCAAAGAAAGTGCTATTAAATGACAAATTTGAATTTTTTTTTTGAATAAATACTTTTTATTTATTGATAGATATTACAATCTGCCACACAGTTGTGGGCAATAAGAATTGTGTTGAATGATCCCATACATACTAAAATAAATGAATACAAAAAAAAACTCTCTTAAAATATATACAAGCAGAAGAATAAACAAAATGAACATAATCAAACTATCTGTATGAAAAATAAATAAATAAATTAACATAATGATAAAATAATATAGTCTCTAGTCACATTTACACTCTAATAAGTCTCTAGTCACATTTACACTCTAATATACAATATTTACACAATCGACCTGAGGATCCCTGAGCCCACTCTATCCCCCACGTGTGAGGGGTAGAGCAGAGCTCAAAAGATTCCAGCGCATCCCTCTCGCCGCATCACTGGTAGTGAGTCAGTGGAGGCTGAGCAAGTGCGCTAAAGCCGCAAACACTCAACTTGAGTGGAGAATCTGACCATTGCCAGAACCCCAATTGTCCATTTCTATTTTAATAAGTCTCTTGGCCACTGCCGTTTCAACCTTCTAGGTGGGCTGTAGGCATGGGTGAAACTAGATAAGGTTTGAACCAAAGGATTAGGATGGTTGGAAAGGTTTATATGGAATTTTAAGAATTTCGTTGGTATGAGGTCAAGGACAAAAGGGATATGTAGGTCATGGTGTAGTGTTCTGTTGGAAACGTAATAGGGTGCATTAACTATGGTTCTAAGGATTTTGGATTGAAATGATTGGATACGTTTGATGTTCGAAAATTTGAATTAGTCATAAAATATGAATTAACATCAGAATACATAAAGGGGTACCGAATTCCTTTGAAAATTTCAGAGTTAAGACGATAGAGAAGAAAATGAGAAAGCTAGAAAATCTACAATATCCTCAACCAAATGCCATTGTTATGACCCAACAAAATTCAAATCAAAATATGAAAAAGTGACGAGGTTAGGTGAAGTAAACAATTAAAGTGTTACGACCTGTATTTAAATTTTTTGTTGTTTTATGTGTATGTGCTCTTAAATTATATACATAAATAATAAATTTAAAATTGTTATCACACCAATTACAAGATATTTACCGTAACCAGTTGATTTTGAACGTAATATTCAGAGGTTACTTTCCTGTACGTTACATCACTCGCTACAATTCTCGAAATATAAACGTTGTACATGCCATAAAAAAGCTTCATTACTCGCCACACTCCATACATGCCAAGTTTATTAACTCATTACCCGAAATAAAAAATAAAGTTAGGATCATTTCGGTCGTTGCTTTATATAGCTTTGTACACCTTAGATTCAAGGTTTTATTGCCTTCAGTCCCTGTTTATATTGTGCGCTATTCAAATATAACTTGTAAATAACAGAGATTAAGCAGGCAGATGCAAGAAATTAATATTACACTCGTTTCAAATTTTTATACTTTAAAAAAACAGATTGATTGTCACTGTATTAAAATTTCAAATTAATCCTGTTCACTAAAATATTTTTCTTAAACTTTTACTAACATTTATAGTAATCTCACTCTAGAAAAGCAATTAATATTGAATATTTTTCATCATGGTTAATGTGTTTCTTGTTTTATAATTTAACTTAGTAAATTTCCTTTGGGGAGCCTAGATGTAACCACCAAGTTAAATATAATCAGTAAGTTAAATTTATTTTTGTTAATAGTTACTATCTATCTTTTGTACTTACCAGCTCCAAAGCCCGGTACCATATCCCCATCGTCGGTTGTGAAGGTGATCCCAGGTGGTCCGGGAGGTCCAGGGCTACCTGGTGGTCCATTGTCACCTAGGGTAGGAAATAGGAATTCAATTAATATTATTGTAAAAAATTTAATAATAAATTTTATTAAATATAAATTTTATTAATGTAATAAATTGAGTGTATTAAAACAAATTATTAGGCATGTATAAAAACTCCTAATTCGTATATTTTATGTATAAATATTTGTCATTTTAAAGAAAAGATTTTACACAGTTATAAATTATTCCATAATTTACTGAATAGGATTTTATTTATTTAATACAATTATTTATGTCGATAAGATTTTGACAAAGCGAGTTTGATCAAAATCGAAAACGGTAAAAATGATTAAAATCAATAATTTAAAGGGGTGACTTATGGAAAGTACAATAGTTGTAAAAATAAAAAAATATATCCTAGGCATATAATGTGTATTCACTGGTCAACATACACACAGAGTAACAAACACACGCATACATAGATGATTTTTTACGAAATTTAGTTATTTGGAAGTAAGGGACTTTTAAACGTAGTTGAAAGTAAAAATTGTTCGACTGTTTTATGTTAGTTTTGTATTCATATCAAAATTATCTAGAAAAACTGTGGAATTCTTAATTATTTTTATCATCTTGACTTTGTGATTTTTATTTAAGTTTTTCCTATTGAAATAAGGTTTTAACAAGATATTACTATCATCTATATTGCAATCATAGCAGTTTTTGGGCACTCAGAAAAAAATTGTAAAGGAAAAGTTACGAAACGATATCAAAATAAACTAAGCACGTAAATTAAAATGTAGGAACTGAATAAATATGTAATCTTTTTGAAATACTATTTCACATCAGATTTAGTAAAAAGATTTATTGTAAATTTATGTATAAAAACAAAGTAACGTAAAATATAAGAATATTAGTCGTTTTCGGGAAAAAAAATTGATGAGGGACAAACATTACAAGGTTGAACATCTCTTCTAAGCTCACTGAGAATTAAAAGACCCGGTCGTATTTTGCGTAATTTTCTACGAAATTATAATTAATTATGGTGCATTATTTTTAAATCAGACTTCAACTGATTACTTGAAATGTTTAAATTAAATAAATGATTTTAGGGACAGCTCGTGTCAATTAACGCTTCCCTCATTAGAATGACTTAATTTGCTGAGGAATATGTTAAATTGACATTGTCAACCGTTTACACGAGCAGAGAACAGGGAATGTAATTATTTTGAAACATTTCCTGTCCTTTAATAATTATCTTTATATCCCCTGACTGCCACCGAACACATTGGCTGATAAAATAACGTTAATCATTAAGTTGGCAAGAGTCACCTATTTTCGGTTATCACGTGAAAAAACAAAAAACATTTTAAATATACTAAATGAGTAAATAATTCATCTCTATCCTATGATCAATGAAAAAGTAAATAAAAACTTCTTTTAAAAATAAAGAACATCGATACACAAAATATTATAAAATTCCAGGATGTATTCAGATATTCATCTTGGAACTGTACAAAAAAACTAATGCAAAAAAAGTAGTGTTATATGATTAAATCATAAATTTCAGACAGTATACTAATATTACACAATGAAGTTTTCACTTTTTGAAATTTTTTATATTTAAAATTAGATATATCACCTCTTCTTCTGCTTAACAAATACAAAATATTATTCCACTGCTTTCAATTCCGTTTAACACGGTTTAGAAAAAGAAAGGACTAGCTTATAAAATTAATTTCAGCAATTTTGAGCTTAGACTTAATCAAATAGCTGTAACGTCAAACGATTACCTAAATTTTACGTGTACGTGATTGTTATCCAGTTACATAGAAATTGGCTTAAAAAATAATTTTATTTTCTTCTAAGCCCCATGGGTGCGTGGGGATGAAGTCATGATGATAATGGGTTCAAGGTGGCCTCTTTTTCTGCATTCCGGAGAATGTCAAAAGAAAAGATGGAGCGATATTTTCCAGAGGATGGCAGGACCCCTTTGGTGGAGAGCTGTTAGGGACAGGGATGTCTGGAAGAAGAAATGGAAAGAACTCGCCTCCCAATAGGGCTGGTCACCCCGGGAAGTGCTGACTTGAATTACTCCCAAAAAAGAAGGCCTATGCAGGAACGACTACAGAAAGATGGAAAGAACATTGATAGAATGTTTTGTCAACTATTATACATATACATTTTTTATTTATTTTTTCTCTCTTTCTTTTTTAAATGTCTATAGTGTATTTTGTATGATTTATATTTATTGCATAAATAAAAGGCTATATCATTTCATTTCACAGAATAGTTACACCGAGACAACAAATCTGTCACAAGAAACAGTTAAAAGCAAAAAAAAAAAATAATAAAGCTTCGAAAATAGCGAGAAAAAAAAAACAAAACAACAAAAGTGTCCCAAGACTGAGGTAGGAGGTTATTATTAGATGTCAAGTAAATAAAATTTATTATGATGGAGTTCAAAATGTTATTTCTCAACAAGATTGATATTTGACGTTCTATAAGAAGCGGAGAGGATCATGCCTTTCTTTTCCTCAAACTAGCGCATGAGCACTAAATGAGTCTTTCCTAACTTATCAAGATAAAATTCAATAGATAAACCCCTGTGTGAGATTTTATGTTAGTTACATTTAATGAATAAAATATAATTATAATTCAAATCTATATATTTTTTTTTTCAAGTAGAGGCTATAGATAAATGAAGAATCAGAGTGCTAAAGATAAGTTGTAAAATGCCTCAAGGAAGTTACCATGGAGATAAATAAAGAACTTCCAAACAAAAATGATAAAAGGTTTTCCTTTATCATCCCCTTTGAGATGATATATAATTCGCTGATTTGAGATCCTGTGTTCCAGGAATGGGTGGAGGAATACTGTGCAAGAAGATCAACAATACTGAGAGCTTTTTTTATTAACTCAGTAAGAGAGTAACCTACCGGAAGCATCCTTTCCTCGTTGTTCTTTTCTCGTTCGGTCCAATATTTAGTAATTTTTTTTAATGAGGGTACATTAACCTGGATACGATACATCCCCACATTGGCAATACATAGGACAGGTGGTTGTGGGAAAATTCGCAGTATCTGATTCTTATGTTGTAAAAGCTTCCTGAGAATCCGCTACATGTTTCCCAATTTTCGCAGCATTTCCTTTTTTACCGTCGTTGGAAAAAAATCTTTTGCACGTCGTATCCCATTGTATAAAAATCAATTATTATTAATAATATTTTAGAAATATAATAAAAAAAAAAGAAGAAATATTTATTCAGTTTGCGGTTTCTGGATATAAAGTATTATATATATCCATATTTAGTAGAATTGACATAATGGTACATTTTCCTAGTGAATACATTAAATTGAAGAGGACAATTAAGGAGATGGCGTTAATAGATATATCCGGATATGTGAAATGTATACAGGTTACTCAGCACTAAATAACACCCCATATAGATGTATTAATTCCATTGAACAAATTAATTGAAGGCCGGGAACGATTCCAGGGATTCATATCTATATAATTAATTAAATTTAATTAATGGACCCTGAATTGGCAGGCCATTGCTAAATAAAACATAACTCCGTAATTGTTCGGTTAGATTTTCTCTAAACATCTCCTTTATCGAATATCTAATTGTTGTTATTTTATTAATAATATGGTAATTACAGAACGTAATGTTGTTTTTAAAAGTAATATAAATAATGCTTAATTTTTCTACTGCGTAATTGAGAGTAGAAATAAATCCATTTTAATTCGAAACGGTTTGATTGATTAAATCAAAACGATTTTAACAAACTTTATACAATTTCTTCTATTTTACAGGTATTCTAATCGATGTTCACAGTTTCCTCTATTATAAACGACGGATTGAATCTTTGTATGAAATACAGTATGATGGGAGATGTTTGAAATTATATTCAACCAACCCACCAGGTGTTATTTTGAGAACAAACCTTCTGGTAGATGATTTCACAAACTTTTGTCAAGCTGCTTTTAGATAAGTTTTGAAAGTGACGAATTACTTTTATTACAAATAATTTTATATAGTAAAAAAGAAATAGTCCACTTTGTTTCTCAACGCAGGTTATCAACAATATTGTTCTTTCTTTGTTTATTTCAGAAAATTTAGTTCATTTTAAAATATTAGATTTACATTTAAAAAATAATTTAGATCTAATAAATCGTCATTGAAGATGACAGGTACGGTGCTGGACAAAAGGATCTTCTAAATTTTTTGAAAAAATTTAATACAATTAAAACTAAAATAACTCTTGAAATAAAAAATTACTAAAAAAAAGAAGTATATTAAATAATTGAATTTTAGGTGAATATACTTTAAAAAATAAAAAAATCTGAACATTGATCGCAATTTCACGTCTTGATTTAAAAAAAAAAATTATTTCATTTAACGTCTTAGGGATTGATCCTAATCTTCAGTACTAATTATTACATCATAATGGTTTAGGTTCTCAATGATGGTGATGATCATCATTCTGTTTCAATTATGACACTAAGCTAGTAATTAAATAGGAATTATTGCAATCTTTAAATTATTAATATTTTGAATTTTGAAACTTAGACTTAAAACTAAGGACTTAAAACCTAGCAAATGTAATTATAAGTTCTGAAGAAAGAGATCAATATCTAAGATGTTTAATGAAATTATATATATTTTTTAAAATCAAGACGTGGAATTGCAATCAATGTTCAGATTATTTTTTTAAAAAGTATATTCGCTTAAAATTCCATTATTTAATATACTTCTTTTTTTTTTAGAAATTTTTTATTTCAAAAGCTATTTTAGTTAAATAAAATGAACTAAATGTTTTTATTATATTATTAATATGGAGATCAAATCATCAATCGTGAAATCAAATCTATAAGTTTTCATTATTAATTTATAATAATAAATTTTTTTAAAAAATTTATTTCATCAAAAATTATCCCTTAATCTTACTTTTTACTCATTTATAAGATATATTTAAGCTCACTTTTAATAGTTTCCATAGAAAAAGGTTTTTATAAAATAATTAATGACTGAATGTTATCAGCCAATTTTTATCAACTTTTTGATTTATATTTTATAATTGTCCATGAATAATTGGCAATAGAATAAAAAATATATAATAATAATGATAAATAAAATATCATCGTAATCGTAAAATAAAATCATCGTACAAAATTAAATATATTGAATAATAGCAAAATAAGTAACCATTTGAGGAATAGTCAAGCGAATATTTTAGATTTAAATAACAAACTGACAAATATGGGCGTTGGGATCGTCAGATTTTCCTTACTAATATAAAATGAACTATGTATGTAAAAAAAGATACTATCTTTCATTTGAAAGTGTAGAACTTCTTCTCAGTATAATTTTCACAAAATAGAACTGATGGTCGTAAACGTTTGACCGGGATGTAACTGAAGATCAATTATTTCTCTTTGACAAAAATATTCTGATGGTATCGAATGAACAGTGTGGATCGACATACAACCCTACTAAATGAAACACAACACTATGAGAGAACAACAGCACTGCAGGAGAGTCGAATTGCCCTGAGAGTAATTGGGTAGGTGAGTAGTGATTGATTCCGAGCAGTAGCGGACCAGTGTCGAAACTCGCACCGCTAATCTATTGTTGTCATCGGATAAATATGTTATGTCCTCTTTCACTGTGCAACTTCGAACCAGGACAAAATGATTATTTATCAAGCTTCTGTTCTCGCCTGTCTCTGATTTGTCAGTATGTTATTTTAGGTTTTTTGGCAGATGTATAATCAGAAGGTGAATAATCATGGAAAGTTTATATCATCAGTCAGTAATTAGAAGAATTAAATATTGATATCTAACTGAAATACATTGTTGTCAGAAAAAAAGAACTGTTATCAAGTGGGTTATTTTTTGTGTGTATTATTTTCAAGAATGAACCTTAGTCGTAGACTAAGACAAACCAAAATTAACTTCCTTTTGAAATTGAGATTTTTGTTGATTTTGATTAAACTCGGTTAATCAATGAACAATCAAGTGTTCTTTGATATTAGATCGGTTTTATCGCCATAGGAGTAGTCTAACAGTGCTTAAATAAAGAATGTTAAACATCAATAAAATGTTTATTTAAGAATGTTAATCTTTTTATTTTTGCATATTTTAAAATAAAAAGCCAGTTTCCACTGTTGACAACAATATTTAAGTAAACAAAATATTAAAGAATTCGATAACAAAAGGGGAGAAAATGAAAAATAGGGACAAGAGTTCTGACCGGAAAAAGTACACAGCATTGATATCTTCTTTAAAACTGTTCTATTCTTGATAGGAACTAAGTTGATATTCGTCACCGTGAAAACCCCAAATATACGAAATCTTATAGTAAATTAGTGATACGCGTAACACACCAAAATTTATTTTTAGCTAATTTTGTCAGTATATTAGCTGCCTCAATCATGCTTTTAACTTCGATTCTTGCTGCTGTCCCCAACCATAAAAACGCCTCATCTCGAAGTCCATTTTTTGCACCGTTCCAATGTAGTTTACCAGATATCTTGTTCAACCCAATGTTGCAATTCCTTCTATATATGCGAAACTAAAGAACTGCATTTCTCAGCACAAAACTTCTATAAACTCCTGTAACCCACTTGCTTCTAAATTATCAGAACACGCTTTAAACCTGAACCATGCTTTTAATTTCGATAATCCTTCAATTCTTGCAATTTTCTCCAACTATAAAAAAACGTCTTATCTCGGAGTCCATTCACATAGATTTAACAGAGATTTCCGTCAATCATAAAGTCGATACAGACTTCATCTCCCTGACATACTGATACATTTTAAACCTTATAAAACCTCCATAACTCTTCTTTCCTCTACGTTCTGCATTCTCTGAAGCCCACTATCCTGTCATGTCTTTTAATCTGGTTTTATTTTCTAAATTTTCACCCTATACTTAATTTAATTATATTTTATATGTATTACCTTTTCTTTTTCTTTTATATTTGTATATCTTATTTTTAATTTATATTTATAAGTTACTTCCAACTTAAGCAATACTTTTCTATTATATAATTTACATACCTCTGTACCCCTATTTATTTTGTATATTATCTTTCTTCATCAATTATATTTATTGTATCCATTCTTTTAACTTTATTTCTTCTGTGTTTTCTATCCGTGTACATCTAATTTTTTTTAAATATATAATTTCTTTCCCCTATAATACATATTATTACTTATTATTTACCTTAATTTTTTTTCTATAATATCTTTTACTTTAAAATTATTTTCAAATGTAACGTACTTTAACTGCCAATCCTCACTCCCCCCAATACAAAAGGTAAGCTCTGGCTCTGACTTTTGTTGTAACAGGACCGTTTTCTGTCTCGTTCATTTTCTTCCTCTATTATTGATTTTATTCATATTCTCCCCTTTTCCATCTCTTTTATATTTCTTCTTTTTATCTGTTATTATTTCCGTTTCCAGTTATTGTCTATAATCTTTTATTATTCTTATTTAATTTTTACGTTTCGTTGTATAACCTTTTAATTTTTTATTTACTTTTTTACAACGCTGATGACACATGTATACTTTCTGTAAACAACGACCCAACTAATGCATCAAAAACACTACAGGCACACATAACATCTATTAAAGAATGGTGTAAAAACTGGAAAATCAAAATAAATCCTGACAAATCCCACCAGATCACCTTTACTCTCCGTCGTAATCCTCTGTCCTCCTGTCCTACATTATCCTTTCTAAATACACCACTAATTCCTGTTGAACAGATTCAATACTTAGGACACCATCTTGACAAGAGACTTACTTGTAATCCACACAGAAGACTGAAACGACAAGAAACTGCTCGTAGATTCCGATTGCTACAACACTTACTTGACAAACGCTCTAAACTTCCCATTCACTACAAAAAATTAGTATACACTTCCATAATCAGACCAATTTAGACATATGGAATTGAGCTCTGGGGCTCCACCAAACCATCAAATTCTTTCCGCATCCAATCGTTACAATCCAAAATCCTACGTAAAATCCTTGATGCTCCTAATTACGTCACAAATAAACTCATTCATAAAGACCTTACACATCCCATTCGTCGCAGATTTGACCCAAAACAGATATGCGTCTTTTTATTCCAAACTCCTTAACCATCCTAACCCATTAATTCTTAATCTTTCATCCTTAATTCCTGATAATCCTCCGAGGCGTCTGAAAAGAAGATGGCCACGGGACCTTCTAATTTAAATTAATGTTTGAAGTACCACCAATGTGTGGTTCCTTCCCAAGATTTTCAAGTGTATATGAAACATACTACATATTTACCAATTGTATTATTTTGTACAGTTGTAAATTACATTAAATAAATAATTAAATTAAAAACTTTTTTGCTTATGTTTACATCATTTAAGTTTTTGTATCTTTTTTAGCCCTGACGAAACCCTACAACGTGGGGCGAAACGTTGGCTCAATTAAAATATTTTAGCACTAATTGGGTTTGACCGTACCCGGACCATGTTCCATTTATTTATAGCTTCGTTTCTTGGACTATAAGTACTTCTATGAGAAAGGAAATCACTGGAGTCATTCAATATGGCACCATTATGTAAGGGTCATGCTCCCAAGTCACGTGTTGAACACAAAATCTTCAATTATGAGGTTTTCCAACGCACCAATTCATTTTAGAAAGATTAAAATTGCCTGCACCTGAGTTATATCCAGTTTGAAACAGTCACGTGCATTGGTAACAAGCACCCTGTTTCTACCTCAAATAATTGTAGGCAGTCGTAAGCTCAATTAGTTTCCCTAAGTTATCATAATGACGTATTAATTAGTATTGCACTATAAAGGGACTAATGAACTGACCGTGGATATTAGTTAAACAGCGGGCTGCCTGACAGCTAGTGTTCTGTACCTGAGACTGCCCATTAGACTTGCAGATAATGTGCATTAAACTATACATGTCTGCCTGGCTACTAATTTCGAACCACATGGTTAGTAATTGCAGATTAGGTTTCGGCAAGATCAATGAGGAAATTGGATTCAATAGCAGCTAGAAGTTGATGGAAATTATTTTTTTATAATTTGTTTGCATATTAATTTCCACCATGAGCAATAATATCAGTTACGTTGTTTTTTTTTACGAAAAAGAAAAAAATTACAATATTTTCAGAATATAGTTGTAAGAATTACAGTGGATGCTCCTTGGTTTGTAATAAACAGTCAATTGCATTGGGAATTACAAATAAAGACAATAGAGGATTACATCAAGTTCCACTCCCAGTTAAAGGAGTAGTGACATACAACTTGGGAAACCCAACCTCAACCCGAAGACTGGAGCCCAAACTGCAGCAGGACATCCTGTTATTAGTCCTATATTTATCAGTTCTATTATTGTCACTCTAAAGTTTTATATGGTTCATGGCCAACTCTGCTCAAAAATATTTTTCAAAAACACGACATTTTGCGCGAAAATATTTTCAAGGAACCATATTTTTTCCCGTGTGCGTGATTTTGTATCGGAATAAACGTGGAAAAACGTTAAATGATATTAACTATTATACGTTAAATGATTATGGTAATTTAAAAAAAAAATAAAATGATCATTTTACTTTTTTCTTTCTGAAGATATTGAACTAGAGTGGAAGGAAAAGTTTTGTGTTTATTATTATTAAAACGGTAGTTTATATTTATAGTTGTTGTTTAAATTTGGGAGTAATTCTTATGGGATAGTGATACTGAAGCCTTCAAGAAATCAATCATAGACCATCGATTTTCATTTATTTATTATTTGCTTTATACAAGTTTTATAAAAGTTTAGTGAACAGTAGGCCTATAATGTTTTGGTTTAAACGACAGGTTAATAGATTATATATATGTTTTTAAAAAATCCTTCCCACGGTATTTTTTGTTTCAAGTAAGCCATGACATATCTGTTTTTAAAATCTTTTCTCAAATCACATTTTGTGGTTTAATTCAAATGAATATTTAATAAGTGCTTTTTTAGTTATTATTATTATTTTTTGGAAGTTTTAAGTATAGGTAGTAACATTGTATCAAAATGTGACGGACACAGTTTATACTAAAATATTTTTTGGTCAGTCTGAATTATTTTAAACCTTTTAGAAACCCAATGGTTTAATGAAATGTAGGAGGAATTTAATAAAACTCCCAGTAGAATCTAGAGGGCTCGTGGACTCATCTTTCTATAATTTTATCAAGGAAAGGATTATTTCCGTAAACAAAAATATTTTTCTGATTTTTTTTTTTATTTTTCGTAAATTATTTCCAAGAATAACAAGATGTTTTCTTATTATTCATAATAGGTTTAAGTTATTAGACATACCCTTTTCTCCTTTGATGGCGGGCCTCCCGTTGGCTCCTGGTATGCCAGGCGTACCATCAATGCCTGGGTTACCCTGTTCGCCCTTGAAGCCTTGGATACCTGGAGGTCCTTGGTGTCCCTGCCAAACAAATAAGATATAATTAGTATATGTGTATATAAAATTCTTAAATAGTTAGGAAGTTATTTTGTTGTATGCATTTGATGGTTTAGATGAAAATAATTACTAAGGCGTTTTTTAATTAATTTTAACAACGTTTCGAGGTCTTTGACATTTTGAGATCATCTGATACCTGAGATTACACTATTCTATTAAAAATCATGTTAACAATACTATTAATATTAATCATTAATCATTAATTATAATTATTAATCATTAATCATTAATCTATTAACATCATGTTAAATGTTTAAATTAATGTAATACTAATATTTATAAATAAAAAATTGTTAGACTCTAAATTATTTTTATTGTTGATATAAATTTAGTTAGAAAATGGACCAAGTTAATTATAAAGTATTATTGTCCGTATTTTATACCATATTGAATTTATAAATTTTTGAATACAAAGGTGTAACAAAATTTATCAAATAACCTGAATATTGAAATGAACTCGCCGAAACGTTATTAAAATAAAAAAAGGCGTTTTAATAAAAAAAACTCCATAGAAAGTATTTTCACCTATATATTCAAATAAACAAAACAAAAAAAGACATTATTGTACAGCGTGCACAACTAGGGAAAATAAATTGAAAAAATGGTCTAAAAATTGATCACCATTGTCGAACAAAAACTACGTAAAAATACGTACGTAACAGCGATTAGTAGACCTTTATATGTATTGTAGGAATTTACGGTGTATATAAAAAATTAAATCAATAAAACCTTTATTTAATTTAAGTCAGACTGTCATTAAAATGACACTCATTAAAATAAGTCAGTGTTGTCATTAGTGAATACTTTTAGTACGAAAACCCTATATTTTTCTAAGGTGATACGTTTTGAGGTCTTTAGGGATTGTAGTTGAGAACGATAAGGTTTATAAGAAAACAGCAATAAGTAACCAAAAAAAAAAAAAAAAACATGATTCCATTTTAGTTTCTTTTAATGTATATGGTTTATGGCCAAAATATTTGTGCAAAAACGACGTTTTGCACAAAACTATTTTTAAAAACGTCATTTTTTCTCTTTATACCTATTTTTTTATCGGTATCAACGTGGAAAAACGTTAAATGATATTAACTATTACAGGTTACACAACTGTAGTAATTAAAAAAAAAATTTTACATTTTTTTTTGTTGAAAATATGGAACTAGACAGGAAGAAAATTTGTGTGTTTATTTACTGTTGCATTATCATTCCGCAGTGATCTCCGTTAAATAGAAGTTGCACTATGCTAATTAATTTGATAACTATACTGTGTATGATGAAACTAAGGATTATTATCTTTCCTCTTAATTTAGGATATAATTTTCGGGATGTTCAGTTCTATTTATATTTTAGTATTCAGGTTTATTTCATGGAGCTCACTGCTGATGGGTGTTCGGAAACACTGACAGCTTATAGAAAAAGATTTCACGTTACTAATTTAATACTAAGAAGTGGTTCGTTGTTTACATGCTTATTAGTATCTGAATATAATAATGTAGTAATTATTGAATTCGAATTAAAATACTATGAAAAAAATACTGACTCCTGGCTTCCTGTTTAAGAACGGTCCAGAACACCAGAGCTGGTTGAAGCTAAATTGGCGACCCGAATCACTATTTGGCTCTGAGCCAACCGTGGAAAATGATTAAAAAGAAATTTCCTTAATGAAGGGAAACGATGAGATTGTTCTGAGATTTTTTTATTATTTTGCTTCTCGACCAGCTTTTTATGGAGGAAGTTGGAATTCGAGGAATATCCAAAAGGATCTGCTTCAAGGAAATGATCATGCAAATTATTAAAAATAGAAGCTTATTTACTGTGAAGATAATTAATGAAATAATTTAATATATTCTGAAAGCGACCGTCTATATAGATTGTCCTTTAAGTATTTTCATACATTTATTTATGAATTAAACTATTATGTTTAATGATGATAAACTGTTATGTTTATTTTACTAAAATTATATTTTTTCAAAGCCAGAGAACTGCTTATAAAAATATTAATAATAAAAATGTTTTATTTTTATTTTGACTTATAAACATTAAAAATTAAGTTTTTAATAATTATAATTGAGTAACATGACCTAATCTTAGGGTTTAAATTAATATTAATTAAAATAAAATTAGTTATTTAAATAGCAATCTGAACTTTAAAAAAATTCAAGAAATAATTTTAATTGGTTTACTTAAAATTGCTATATATATATTTTTTTAAAAACTATTGATTAGTGTAAGTTTATATTTAGAACAATGAACTTGAAAATGAGTGAATAGCGAGAAATATTCTTCCAATAAGGAACTAAAACATTACAAAGTTATAAAATAGGATTTAAAGGTTGAATAAAATAAAATGAATATATATATAGTACTATATTGTGAAAGCAATCATCTTCGTGGATTTCTGTTAATCTTTGTGTATTTCCGTATAATATTTTGGGTACTAATCTATTTTTTATTTTTATATTACTAAATTTGTATTCTTTCTGACCCGATTTATATTTATATTTGTTTACTTTTACATCGAGCTATTTTCCTCAGAAATAGTTCTCGATTTTGATATGTGAGATTCCAAAAACTATTTTAGCAATTTTTTTTTACTTTATCTTTATGAATCATCTTATTGTTTCCGAGCTATCCATGTTGATCTGATTCTTCTTATGTGTATCCGAGGATTAACGTTGGCATTGTTTTTCAGAATTTCTATTGAACCATATGTTTACTTTATTATTCTGTCACATATAGTTCCTTTGTTTCATCTTAGAAACCGTTTATCCTAGATAGAAAGAAAATATTTATATGAAAACAAAGAGTTAGATTGGTTCGCTCTTGAAAGTTCATCCATAAATCATTTAACCGCATCGGGAAAATAATGGAAAAGAAAAAAAATAATTTCTTTAGTATTAGGGTTATTATTAGGCAACAGGGAAAGTTGATCTAGGATTTTCTTGATCTATAATAATTACATTTTATTGCGAGATTTCCATTTTTCAAAGAATCAAAATTCACGTTTATTAAGATCTACGTGCTCCATATCACTTGGAGCACTACGGAGCGATGACTAAATGTGGTGAATTAGTTGTTAAGAATTTTAGATTAGATCACTACTTGAAATATAGAGATTAGATTGAATAGAAAGGTAATAAACAAGTTAAAAAAGAAAACTTATTAAACCTTATTTGTTATAAGGTTGAAAGAGTAGATGGAAGAAAAAAAATATTACACATCAAAATACAAAGACTTTTTGAAGCCATAAAATGTATAATAAAAGCTTCTTTCTCTAAGAAAAGCTGCCACTATTAATAACCAAATGGTGCTGAGTGCACACCACAAAACTCTGGCTTACTATAAAAAATGAAAGGTATTACAGGATATCTTGAGGTTGTCAACATGGTTTATACAAAGAATTCAACAGTTTAACAAAAGATATCGAAGAGGTATGTATATGAATGGGATTCAAAGAGATCCAGTAGTCTCAACTTTTTTCTTATTCGAACTCATATTTCAATTTTTTCTTTTTACTCCTTTGATTTTTTTTATTTATCCTTTTTTTATTGCTAACCATCCCTAAAATAAGAACTGGTTATTTATCTCAAATAAACAACATTAAAGGTACTTCAGAGAAAGATTTTTCAAGAATTTGTTAATTGAGCTCTGTTAAACTATTTCAATAAGAATACTACCTAGCTAAAACTAAAAACCGCTTGATTTTATATTGATTTACCGAGTTTAATCAAAATTGTGGAAGCCGTTCGTGTATAAATCTTAAAAAGTGTAAAATCGACACTATCTAGACTGATTTAACAGACAACCAGACAATGTTTCGAGACTAGGTATTTTGAGCAAAGGAATCTCGAAAATTATGTCTCCTTTGAAAACTCAAATTCGAAATTTTATATAATCGCAATGCTTCCTCGGATTATTTCATATATAGATCAGTAAGTAAAAGTAAAAGATGGCCGCTGGATACAGTGATTTTCTGTAAAAAAGTCATCGCACCCAAAAGGGTCTTAGGTCTAGTCAAGGATTTACTGTTTAACCACCTAGTTCATCCTTCGATGTTTTTATCACTTAAAACAAGTACAGCTTAAATGAACTTCTTTGTAAGATTCATTTTCGGGATTCCTAGGCATTCTCACATTACTATTCCGAGCAAAGCTGGTTCTATCCCAGGATCCGAAGACAATACCTTCATGGTACATTTCTATATCAAACACAATTAATCAAAAAAACCTTCCTACATAATTGATCTCCTTACCCTACTTATCCTTATCATTGACATCCACTCACCTATTAAACACGAGATCCCAACCTACCGATATCTATATCCCTACAAAACTTCCTCTTATAAAAAATCACACCGTTTTTAATTTCAGGTGCTTTTTAAATATTGCTCAATTTAACTATCTTAAAGTCTTCCCGATTTAGCAAATATTTCAAAAGTGATTTAGGGCCGTCTATCCACGGGGGTCTTAGCGGGGCTGGTCTCGTGGGAAGGATTGGCTAGGTCAGTTGCAGGAGAGCGACGGTCCTATATCACTTTAGAATTAATAGTTTAAAACGGGAAGAGGAAACTTTAAGCCTTACTTATCTGACTTTTCAAACAGACAATTATAGCGAGTAGGTTGGTCGATGTGCGACATGTCACAATCTCACAATAGGAGATCATAAAAGAAAAAATGCAATACTTCCCCGCCGGACCCGCTCCACTAAGACCCCAGGGAATCGAACTACCTCATCTTGGAATTCCTTACCTATATACATCCGTAAAGCTTCCTACTTAATCTCATTCAAACATCAACTATAAATCCGTTTCCTAGACTATCAAACTTCAGTGAACTTGTAGTGTAAGTTAATGTTAAGACAAAAGCTGCTAAAACTGTTCATAATTGTTATTCTTAGGGGACCTAGTGGCCCAGAATAAAGATTGATTTCCATTTAGTCATTCATTCAGTACATCCTTTATAAAAGTTGGGTCCCAGGGTCAATTCACGGCTGATATTTCTAAACAAATAAATGATGTTCAACTACCACATTCAATCCCGGGGTCAGGATTTGTTAACATGTTTCTTGACCACTAATCCAACTCATTCTTGAAGTGACTTTCTACAAGCTTTTGGAGCATATTGAAGAGATAATATATTTTCCTGTAGCACACTGTTTATTACTACAGAGATCAGTTAGCAGAACTTCACCATCAACCTAGGCAGTTTAATAAGGTTGTCTATAAAGCCCCCTCCGGCTCTGACGGCCTCCCTTTGATTGCCTGCTTCTATTCCTCATTTTTAAATGACTTGCTTTACTTTGCTTTCTATATAGTTTAAGTCTACTTTTCATACAGTTCCTTTACCACGTCTCCGTTAAAGGCTTGAAAGATCTTGCTAGGAAATCTGATAAATTCCATTCTTTACAGGGAGCCTTACCATCTCAGTTTTTCTCTATTACATCATTGACTGTTTTAATGTTTAAACTTGAGAGTGGTAGTGTAACTTACAGTTGCCCTCTCTAATTTCCGGCGAAATCTCCTATCTGACAAATGTATTATCGATTGATGTATCTTTGTCAACGTCCATGATCACTAACAATACGTCAGATTGGGCAGAAAAATTGAATTAAACCCAGTTACTTTTCTCTAATTTCACATCCTTTGCTTCTTTAGAAAACAACTTTTTAATTATTTTTTTATACAATTATAATATATTTAAAATATTAATTAAAATTAATATAAAATATTAATATTATAATATAATATATTTCTATCAAGCTGTTACCGACTCATGGCACATTTTAAAAATAAAATACCAAGGAATGAATCCTACTGACTCTCCTGGTTTATCTCCACCATCACTATGGAAATTTTATTCGAAATGAGTATTTTCGATGTAGAATATTCACAGAAAATCTGTTTTTAAGACTATGTAAAGGCAATTGAACCCGAAGAACAAAATTGGCTGAGAATTCAAAGCCATGGGAGTATTATTCATCTGAATTTAGGGTCCATCATCTATACAGCCTCTTAAGTTTCCTTGAGAGAGAGATTGAAGAGATTTTGTTCGGTTTTCCTTAACGTTTCGCGCATCTATTCAAAAACCCAAAAAGAAAAATATATCAGCGGGTTTTAACTATTATCGCAATTAGGACACGTCTAATCAGAAAAACAACTGATGCAAAATTCAATGGAAGATGCCCTTTTGATTGAAAATTCCGAAGTGCGCTTGAGAAGAACTGGAAGCTTCCACGTTCAACTATCTTATCATACTTCATTCACAAAAAAATGGAGTGTCAATGGTCTAATGAATATACCGAATAATCAAATATTTAAATCGATGGGATTTAACCAGCCCTTTCAGTTTAAAATGCCTTCTGATATTTTAATAATAATTTCAAAATGCATTAAAAAAATTTTATTAGCTCATCTTTAGTCCATTTCGAGAACAACGCCCTGAGACACCATTTTAAACTGAATTGGCAAAACGATGACCGTATTGTAAATGACCGTTTTTTTAGAAATGCAAGGATTTTTTTTTAAATATTTTAATTATTTTCGTATGTTTTATTTATATTGATTTAAATAAAAATAAATAAATAGTGTGACACCTTACCATTTTCACAAAAGCTTCCGAATGATAAAATTGCACTAGAAGTTAAACTAATATTTATCACATTGTGGTTTTTGAACAGAAACAAATAAAGTAAAAAAAAAAAAGTGGAAAAAATAAACTCATCTCTTGAAAGCCTGCATGCTTTGTTTGATTTTTTTTGTTTTAAATCCATTGTTATGGCCTGGCTACAAAACCCGACATACATCGATCTCAGCAGTGAATAGCTGACACAGGTTTGATCACTCCAAGCATAAAATGCCTGGTTTCACTAGTGTCATATTTCAATCTCTATGATAAAAGGACAATAGGCGGATAAGGAAGTCGGATAGGAAGGGCTTAGGCGAATGTTTTATAGTATCGATCCCGCCAAGCAATGAATGCATAAGTTTTTTCTTAATTCAAATTAATTATGAAATAGTGAAACGTCGAATCACTCATTTTAATATTCAAATATCCTTTCAGTGCAATAGTTTTCTACATTTTATTGGAAAACATAACCTACCTAATGCTTTTAAATATCTCTAAATGGAGTTTCTTTTACATCATTATTGGACAGTAAATATAACTTAGAGGCTTAATTTAGAATATAATTGGGAACGGCCGAATATTGGGGATATTCTAAAATATTTAGTACAGCAAATTGTAAAAGTAATTGGCCCAACAAAGGGTGATCAGCCGCGATATCTATTCTCTAATATAGCTAAGAAACTAAATTTAGGTTTAATATAGGTTTTATTTTACTTATCTATATATGAAATATATAGTAGGTATTGCGGTCGTGAAAAATTTTTAATTCCAGTTTTCAACGGAAATACATCGAGGTCCTATTTTCCAAATAACCAAGTCACGCAAAATGGTCTTTATTTGAGTATGTGGTCAGCCTAGCTTTAAAAATAAAAGTCAAAAGTGACTGAAATTTAATAATTAGGAAACCTGTGTACCTAAATCATAATCATAATCATAATATAGAGGTAAAATATACTGTTGGGAACCCAAATATTTAGAAAAAATGTATATAGAGAGTAATACACGATAATGATAACGGAGAATGACGAAAAACGCTTAAGAAAAAGATCTACTTTAAACTATGCGGGCGCATGCGCAATTTGGCCAGTCTCATTAAGGTTGTCTCGTCACCATGGTTATTACAGTTCATTTTTTTTTTTTTTAATTTCAATGACCCTATACATAGACATAAGGGAAGGGCGGAAGCAACGTGATAAGGCACGATGCTACTAGCTCCAAGAACCCGGGTTCGAATCCGGCTGGACAGAAAATTGTTTTCTGGTATACTATAGCCGTGAGTCAACCCTGTAGGTTCTGAAGCCCTCCTAGGGTCCGCCCAGCCTCATAAATTGGGTAGAAATCAGTCAGTCGAGCATGATTTTAGCCAAATCACCTCCATGCACAACCGTTAGTCTAGTAACGGTACTTCCTTACAAAATACTGAACCCCTGACCCTTAAGTATAGTAGAGGTGGTTTTTTTTTTTTTTATTTATTGATATGTATGAATCTTTTATTAGTTGACAATTTAACGCAATAAAACCATTGTTAGTATTTTAAATATTGGTTCTAAAACAAAAGAAAAGTATTAAAATTTCGGTCAAGAAATTTTATTAAAAATGGTTTTCTGAATACTGTTGAAATTGGTCGTATTGAGTCAATCTGTCATCTGAATGGTACACTGGGAAATTAGTCTGCTAAAGTACTACCACAGTGACAAAAAAAAATTGAAGTGAGCGAGGATTGATGTTAACTCAATGTTGAGATGAGAAGAGAAAAAAAAATTTTTGATTATGCATCGTGTTAAAACTTTTCCACTATACAGTATTCGTAGCAATAAAGAGATAACTACATTGCAACCTAGGAAAAGTCCGTCTTCATTATCATTTAAATGTGAAAAAACAACATTTTAAAAAGTTATTTCAAGTAAAGTTACTCGTTCCCTTATATTTAAGATATAGGAGAAGGAATATATTGCATTTTTTTAGAATATTATTAAATTTAATAATATTTGTATTTGTTCATAACCAGAATTGATGGGCCTTACATAACTTTTTATAACAATTTAATAAGTTATTAATAGTCATAACAGTATGAGGGTATAGCTTCTGAAATGACAATCCTCACT
>NW_027115630.1:395379-404745 GCF_000696795.3 Halyomorpha halys
AATTTAATTGAAGAATGAAAAGAAAAATCTATAAAATATTACAGAAAACAGATTACATTAGATGGCAGTACAGAGTGGTTCAAAAATTATTGAAGTAATCTCATTTTACAGTATTTAATCAATTAAATTATTGAATACTAGTGATGAGGTCTAATCAACCAACCTCTCGTCGTTTAATTAATGTTTTTTTAACCACTTGTTCGATTTTTTTATAACCCAGCATTGCTAATCATATACAGCATTAAGGGAATTAGAGAAACAGAAATTCATAATTTCTGCTCCATAGATTCGTTTTTCTAACATTGCGTCAATAAGTCAAAAAGTGAGTAGTATCTGTTATTTTATATTGATATATATATTAAGGATTCCAGCTGGGTTACGAGAAAATGGAAATTATATATAAGTAAACATTTTTTCTTTTTGCGGCATATCGTACCTGATAGTAGGTTTATGCCCAAGGAAGCCGGCCGAGGCAATGAACTAGGCAAGAAAATATATTAAAAATGGTATGTACGAGTAGAGGACACCAGCTGGGACCAAAGAGGAAGCTGCCGAAGTGAATACCACGCACACTCCTAATCTTCAGGACACAAAGAGGTAATTGCTTAGGGTCAGGATCAAAAGGGAAGCCACCCTAGGTCAGAAACCCTAAGGGCAATGATCTAGGGGCGGCGACCTTAGGCCCTACCTTCCCTTTCTTCGGGGATCCTAAGTAAAGGGGGTGGAGCTGGGCTAATAACAAGGCAAGAATCGGAAGTGGGGGTGAATGTAAGGGAGAGGGGATAGGAGTCCTTTGGTGGCCCCGTGTACTCCAGCGGTTGCAAGAGCTCGACCCCCCAGTAATCTATATTCCCTCGTAGGTATTTACCCCAATAACAGGAGTGTCAGGATCAGGGGTAACTACTACAAGGTCGAGAGAAAAATCGAAAGAGAATGTCACCAGGGTTCGGTCCTAGCTCTGTGGAAGCTGGTATTCGATGAGTTGCTGGGGGAACTAGATGAGAAGAGGTTCCTTGCCACGGCCTTCGTCGACGACCTGTCAGTCATCGTGGCCAAGAATAGTAGATCCAGACTAAAGACAGAAGCAGAGAGCTATGCCAGTCTCGTAGGAGAGTGATGCGTGAGGAGGAAGTTGACGATGGCAGGAGACCATACTCATAAGAGGCTCCACGGACAAGGCTCATTCAATCACCCTGGATATCCAAGAAGAGAGGGTGAGACCGGGTGAGGAGGATGTCATTTCTCACCTGGTGTATTTAAAGGACAGGTTGACACTGTCACTCAATGGATTAAGTAGGACAGGGGGTGGATTTTGGGTATTCTGAGGTACGCATCCCCCTACGTGGAGCCGAAACCTCATGCAGACACAGAAGAAAAGCTGGCCACCATACAGAGACTGGCTCTGCTGAGGGTCACGAAGACATACAGAACGGTGTCGCATGAGGCAGTACAGGTGCTGGCCGGAGCGATGTCCTGGAACTCATCCCTGAGGATGCCCTTAAATATGAAGTAAAGAGGCAGGGACTAGAAGAGTTACCGGAGCGGAGCTCCGAGTGAGGATCGGCGAGACTCCAAACTTATGGAAGATAATGCTGCGGGAGGACTCAATACAGGAGTGGAATGGACGGTGGGTAGCAAGCCAGAAGGGCACTACTTTGAGAAAATTCTTCCCTACCGTCCTTTCTAGATTGAAGGCTAAATGGGTCTTCCCAGTCTATTGGGTTTCACAGATCCTAACAGGACACGGGGGGTTCCGGGAAAAGCTGCAGGGCTTTGGAAATAACATCGACCTACGGTGCCCCACGTGCGGAGTTATGTAACATGTAATAGTAGATTGCTCCGCCATGGAAGGACACCGAGCCAGGCTGTCGAGAAAGACCGGGATTTTCGCCCTCGCCGAGTCGGACTTTCCCTGTTTGATGGAAGAAGAAAATTATCGCTTCTTCAGGGAGTTCATTTACGGGTGGAAGGAGGGGGTGGGCCCAACTCATTTCACAATGGGAAAGGCTTGACCGCCCTACATCGGCGAGCCACCAGAAGAGGAGGAAGCTGGTCCAGACTGAGACCAGGAGAGCTGGACCAGCCTGGTAACTGCAGGAGGCACCCAGAAGGATGCGCACCAGAAGGACCTACCGAACGGATGCAGTGGACAAGGCGCATCTCCATCAGTAAGGCGCTAAACCTAGTGCTGGGCTGTACCACAGTAAAAAAATTAATAAAAGAATTTAAAAAAAAACAGTGGCACGCGCAAACCCTAGCGCACTAACCCACTGCTCCCGCACCCCGTATGCTAGAATGGGCAAGAGAGGGGGATAAAAAAAAAAAAACAGCAGGACGAGCAGAAGAGAGACAAGGGGATAAGAAGAGGCAGATACAGGCAGCCGGAAGAATCCAGAGTCCAGTAAAATATGGACAGACGCCGGTCAGCAAGGAAGCACATTACAGGGAGACAACGAAGATCCACCGACATGCCCGCGGGGCGGAGAACGATTGCCGCCATAGACAAGCACATCATAAGACCTTTGAATGTATATTTTGAATGGCAATTGTAAAATTGATAAACTTTGAGTCAATATGAATAACAAATATGATATAATCAATATTAAACACTAGTATTTCTCAATTCATAATATAGTACTTAAACTTTAAGGAAATAGGTCTACCATGCTCTCTCATAAGATTATTCTAGCTAAATTGGATACAATTGTAAATATAAACCAACGCAACCAAGATTTAACTTTATAATCAAGAATCTCTGCATGGCACATCATAATAATAGCATAGTAAATTGATAAACACGATACCGTTGAAGAAGAACTCCAATGATTAATTACAAATATTTACATCTACCATGCCATATCAAGGGGGTCTATGGTATCTAGTCCTGAATTAAATATATTGCAAACATTTTCAGTCGGTTCCCATCAGGAATATAATAAAAATTCAATTACAAATATAAATGAGTAAATTAGCAAAATGCTGTCGTGGAACCCCCGATCAGCCACACATAGCAATATACTAAGACACAAACACTAAAACAGTAAAGGTGATATTTGTTTTATAAGAAATTTAATTAATCTTCAAATATGGGGCTATAATTTGCCAAAAGATTTTTTTTTGTAATTTTTATTTTAGAATTAATTGATTCTTAACCCCATAACATTGTTTATAAAAGTCTGATATTTGTGAAACCCAGTTTTATTTCACATCCATAAAATAAGGAGAACCACCATTAATAATTTAGATTTCATAGGCATTGTCGTTGTTAAGGTACAGATATTGTATGTCAATTTAGCAGATATTAAAAATTGTAGGTAATTAACAAATGAATAAATCAGTACCAAACGTATTAATATGAAGTCGTGTTGTTAAACAATTACTGGAAGAGCTCTACTTAACCTGCCCTCGAAAACTCTGGGAGCATGTATTTTCTTATTTTCTATGACTCCAACTACCCAAGCACTACACGGTAACTATCTTTGTATTCTCAAGTACCCTTAGTTTTTAATACCGTTCTTTGACAGGAACCATGATTTGATAGGCTCCTGTTATCAGTGAGGGTAGAAAGCATTCTGTTTGAACACAGTACTGGTCACACGGTTCTGGTACTGGTCAATTGTTAAGTAAAGTTTTACACATTTATATTATCCAGTTTTGAAATATTGATGATATCATATCTAACAGTTTTTTTTTTCTTTGCAGAAAAACACACAAAGATAAAATCGGTAATTATCTTTTTTTTTTTTTCTAAAACTAGATTTTGTTTATCATAATCGGGGTCATTTAAATAACAGGGTTAGTAAGACAATTTCTTATGTAGTAATCTAATAAACAAAAAGGTTTTGTGTCATTTGTTAACTAGTTTACACTTTTACAATAGAATAACTATTATTTGAAACCTATGAATTAACTATAGGAATCGGAATGTGAAAAATTTTAATTAGCAAAATTAAAAAAAAAGAAAAAAAAACGTTTCAAACGCTTGAAATAACGGTTACAAAATAAGAAAAGGAAATATTTTACGAGCTTTCTCTGAAAAGTTTTTGACCAAAATTTCTTTATATTTTGAAAATAGTAAAATGCATCTCATTTTTCATCAAATTAACATGCTTTTAGTCTGGGATGCAAAATCCGTTGTCAAACTGATCCGTCAAAAAATTTTTAAACTTGATCGAAGGTAAGAAATTTATAAAGAAAGTAATTTATAAATGAAATTTAAGAAAAAATTTAATTTGGAATGAGCCAACATTTATCAACTGACGGAAAAATTGGTACAGTACATGTGCCCGCTATTAAGACGGCAGTTGTATTCGGGTTGTATAAACCTTTTGTCTATCCTGTCGTCTATACTTTTTATGTTAAATATAAACGTTCCTAACATAATTGGCTTTCCTACTGTACCTTATGTATCTATTTGGGTATTTAACTGGGAAAATATTTATCCATTTTTATCATTCAGTTCTTAACTGATAGTTTAATTCTTCATATTTGTAGATTTTTTTTATTATTATTAACATCAAAAGTTAGTAGAATATTACATATTAAAAACATATTGAGAAACAGCCTTTAATTTCGATATTTCAGACTAACTAAGTCACCCGTTAGATCTAAGTCTAGTTCACCCAGTTTGATAAGAGAAGAGAAAAGTCCCTTTTAAAAAAACAAATTAATTTCTCATTCTGAGATCTATACCATGTAACGTATATACAACACTACAAATCCAGACATACGCTACAAAAACGTAAGGGGGTAAGAATGTATACGAACGTATGCAGATAAGCCCAATACATATTCTTGAAGTTATGAAATTTATGTTTGATGACCTATTAATGGAAAATTTTATTTTTCATGAAAAATACGCCAAAAATACATGAAGATGCTAGTCTCAATACTAATATTGGAATAAATAATAACGAATAAACTATATTTGTAATCTGAGACTAATCCCATAAATTAATTATCCTTTAACCATTTTCTGGAAGATTTCTGATTGACCGTGTATATTCATAAATGGAATATGGTCCGGGTGCGGTCAAATTAAAATCAAATAGTAACATTTTGTACTATTTTTATTTGAGCCAACGTTTCGCTCCACATTGCAGGGCTTCGTCGGGGCTAAAAAAGATAGAAACACTTAACATAAGTAAAAAAGTAAATGGAAAATTACATGGGTATACAATGAAACGTAAAAATTAAAAGTTATAAACAATAAATTGAAAACAGAAATAGTAACAGACAAAAAGAAGAAATATAAAAGATAGTGCAAACTAAGAGATGAAAAGGGATTGGGAGGAGTGGGGATGGCAGTTAAGGACGTCACATTTTAAAATAATTTAAAAGTAAACAGAAGAAGATGGCCACGGGACCTTCTAATTTAAATTAATGTTTGAAGTATCACCGATGGGTGGTTTCTTCCCAAGATTTTCAAGTGTATATGAAACATACAACATATTTACTTATAGTATTATTTTGTACAGTTGTAAATTTATTAAATAAAAAAAAGAATTAAACAGTGTAGAAAATATTAAAATTAGGTAAACAATAAATGATAATATACATAATAGAGGGGAAGGAGAAATATTTAAACAAAAAATAAATTAAAATTTACATGGATAGAAAACAAAGAAGAAATAAAGTTAAAATAAATGGGATACAGTAAATATAAATGATTAGGAAAGACAATATATCAAATGAGTGGAAATACAGAGGTATGTAAATTATATAATAGAAAAATTAATAATAAAGTAATCAATGTAAGTATACTTAAGCTGGTAACACATGAATATAAATTAAAAAATAAGACCATAATTATAAAAGAGAAAAGAAGTATAGTAAATATAAAATATAATTAAATTAAGTATGCGGTGAGAATTCAGAAAATAAAACCTGAATAAAAAGATATGATAGGAAAGTGCATTCTAAAATGCAGAACGAAGCATTATGAGGGTTTTATTAGGTTTAAAATGTTTCTGTAAGGACCTGTACTAAAAAAGAGGTGGAGTGGGTTGAGAAGAGTTGAGGACAGGAGGAACTGGAGTAACACGGTTAATGTAAGAATAGAATAGTTTGTTTGGCACTTTCTGAGGGAAATTGATGTTGAATTGGATCTGTTTAATATGTTGTATGTTGGTCTGGTGGTATTGAGGGTCAGAAGGAGAAAATGATCGGTGGATAAAGTTCTTAGCAACATTAATAATTTAGTGATAAGGGTGTTTAGAAAAATAGTTGAGGAGCCTGCCAGCATAGGTGGGTTTGGTATACCAATTAGTGGATAGGGAGCCATCGGGATTTCTGATAATAAGTAGGTGAAGAAAAGGGAGGGTATGGTCAATTTCCCTGTCGCAAGTCCGCTAATTTGGTCGTAACATTTATCGCGAAACGTCAGGTAACCAGAATTACAGCAAAGTTCTAAAGCAAAAAGAAATGAGGTGAGGTTAAGCGTGGGATGAGGTTCAATTATAGTCCAGTCAACGATATGAAGAGCTTTGTCAATGGGGATGTTAGTAAAAAGGCTTTCGGCATCAAAGGAGGTTAAGATAAAGATATCGGGTATGTTGTACTGAATTTAGAATTGGGAGTGTTGATATTGGAAATGATGAGGGGGTTACTAGGTTTATGGATTTTAGGGAGTATGTGTAAGGGACTCCCTAAAGAGATATAAGAAATGAGGTTAAGGTAGGTGGGACGGTTAATCTGATTGGTTTCAAGACGTTTCCTTAGGAGTAGGTTGAATTGGATCATAAGTGAGCGGATTGGGTCTCGAGTAGCTGGTTTATAAGTGGTTATGTCAGACAGAAGGATATGAATTTTGTCAAAATATTAAGATTTGTCCATAACCACAGTCGAGTTACTTTTGTCAGCTTTAGTGGTTATAAGTTGTCATTAGATTTGATCAAGAAGTGGGTGAGAGAAAGGTCTTTAAAAAATAAGGGAGAAAGAATGGAAGAACGGAGTGGGGGGGGGTGTTGGAGTTAGTTGGAAATTATGTTACAAATACGCATACGAAAAAGCTCCCTGTCTTCTTCAAAAATATTAAAAAGATCGTCTCGATAAGTAAATTCTAAATAGGTAATTAGAGAAGGTATAAGGTGACACAGATTTGAAGGAAGTGTAGAGAAATTTGGGCCTAACCTAAAAATATTAACAACATTGGGGGTGATAGTGGTGCAAGACATGTTATGGACTCATTCTTCACTACATTAGGGCAAATTTTATTATTTAAAGAAGATTGATAAATACAAAAATATTTGGGTACTGTTATTGGGGAGGGCTATGTTATTTTCGCCAATAACGGAAGTGAGTGAATGTGAGAGATTAGAAATTTTATATTTAAGGGACTCAATTTGTTGAATGGTTTTTCTAATTTTATGATTTAAATGCGATTTTTTAAAAATTAGTAAAGAATGACTATATTTGGAACGTAGAAAAGAGGGGATCGAAAATTTATCTTTTACTATTTCCGTTTTCATTTATTGTTTATAACCTTTAATTTTTCTTTTTTATGTTTCATTGTATACCCTTGTAATTTTCCATTTACTTTTTTACTTATGTTAAGAGTTTGTATCTTTTTTAGCCTTGACGAAGCCCTGCAACGTGGGGAGAAACGTTGGCTGAAATAAAAATAGTACGAAATATTACTATTCGAGTTTAATTTGACCGCACCTGCACCATATTCCATTTATAAACCTATTTCGTCATTGGAATCAGTTACGCACATCTATGATTGTAATGCTGGGAATATGTGTCAGCAAAGCAACGTACAATGCGTTATTGACCTGAAGCAATGCCCAATTAAGCATTGGAACACTTGAACAGGACAGTTAATAGGTAATTGAATAGGCTGGAACAATTAGGAGTGTGGACTGATATCCAGCCGCCATCTAGTGTTTGCTCTAGCGTCACTGTTTGCACATATCTGTCACTTGACGGCCGGCACAATCAACATTCCAAGCCCAGCAGTTCTGGTTGGAGTTACATATAACTAAGCCTGGCATTGTGATTTCGTGTATGTTCGTTAATTTAAAATTAGTACAATGGGATTCAATAGAACGGCGAACAGCGATTGTGTTTAATTATCCAATTACATTTTAATTGCAATCACATTTAATAATTACACATTAATTATTCCTATGTTCGTATGACGGTTGTTTTCCTCTAATGAGAGTAATTATAATTAGGATAATGGGGAAAGTGTCTTCACTAACATTGAAAAGAACGAATTTAGTTAATCAATTTTCTGGGTTATTTCTCGTCGATCATTTAGTTTCTTAAAGCACTATTTTAAAGATTTGAATAGGGCTATTTCATACAATATAAAAGTTCCTATAACCAAGGATTATGTATTTGCATATAAAACGCTATAAAGACAATTTTATTTACTACCAACGGAATGGAAATTAATATATTTATAATTCGTCAAGAAAGAGAGGAGGAAATGGGTTTATTTTTTTTCCCTTCACTCAAAAAATATATGAAACATATTGTATGGGGAAATAAAGGTTTTGAGTCCAAATAAACACACCTCACAAAAAGCTCAAAAACGAAAAACCCTACGAATCTAAAATTACATATTGAGGCGGGGATATTGCCTGGGATGTTAGAGCAACATTTTCAATATAATCGATTTTCATTTTCATTATATTTTTTTTTTAATGTACTCAAATAACAGCTCTAACCATTTTGGTTAAATCCGGTATATCAATGTACAAGTGATGTTTAATATCACCGCGGCGTTATTCTCTTTGAAATAGTATGACAGGGTTTAAATACCAAATTAAGAAAAAAAAAATATTTCTAAAGTATCTCTAATTTTATTTTTAGGAAATAATTTACCAACTCTCTTTGTTATTAGTAATATAAAGTGAGTAATGAACTATGAATGAATTGAATAATTACTAGATCAAAGCTTTTCATGCAACCAGCTAGAACAGATTGGAAATTCAGGAATAGCCGAAAACATCCAATTTTGTTTCTTCCCATTCCATAGCACACGGCTTTGATATCGTTTGCTAAACTGTTGTATTTTGGGCAGGGACAAGGTTGATAATTTTTTTTTAAACCTCAGGATTACCTTGAATACGAATTTTATTAGCGACAGAAAATTAGAAAAATGTAAGTATTTGTATTTAAAAAAATGAACATTCCTTATTTTTAATTGCAATAAACAATGTATTAATTTAAAATATAAAAGGATTTCATAATTATTATTTTCTTATGGTAGTTATTACAATAATCGGATTGTATTTTCAGATAACTTTTTGAAATTCATAGTTAGGGAATTTGTATCTTGAGATACATTGGATTGCTACAATACATAGCATATCATACCAATTAATCCATGATCGGACATATATATATATATATATA
>NW_027115630.1:404795-419000 GCF_000696795.3 Halyomorpha halys
ATATATTACATATATTTACATGATATAATAATATTTTTTTCTATTACCCTACTTTTTCCTATTACAATTACAACTCGCCTACTCACTAAATACAAATATTTTATTTTATTTTTCTATTTAACAATTTTATTCCATTTGACAATTTTTTTTTTAATTTAATTGACAAATGTATTCTTAATTCACTCTCTCGGACCCTCTCCAGTGATAGGCTATGACGTTCGATCCGCTAAACAAATTAGACGAATTTATCATTAGATAGCAATGTAAAACCATACCAAAGACAATAATCACACCATTAAATCAGTTTATAGGAAAACAAATAAATAAATTAAAAAAAACTAATATACAGATTTAAAAACAAAAGAAAAAGTTAGTTAAGAGAAATAAATAAATGAATACATAAGTTAAAAGAAATAATTAAATGAATAAATAAGTTAAAATACAAATTGGTAGCTCTAATCATAACTAATAAAATAATAATAGCTGCGTTGAAATGGATAGACAGTAATCTTATCCCATGATGGTAAGTGAATGCTGTGTGATATGCACACGATTTTTTTTTTAAAATGGCACATTATTTGTATATGATTTATTTTTATTCTTGGTATAAGTATTTGGTGGGGAGGGGACAAGTCCGGCAAGTGGTCCTTTTTGCCAATCCCTGGCGACTATCTGAGTTGCCGCCGCGTACTAACTAAGGTGCAAGTGTCAAGATTCATTTTTCGGGACCGCCGAAAAACAAATATTAACTGCCCCAGGTGGGAATCAAACCCACAATGTTCCGACCGACCGCACTTGGACCTACGCGCCAACCCACACGCCGTCACGCTACCTTTTTAATCTGATTTAAATGAATCGTATCTGATTACATCGTTAGAGGTATGTATGTAGCGTTTCCATAACTGCAGGTATGACTTGCTTGATGATTAATCCAGCAAATTAAAACGAGGTTTTATTCTTTATTATGTATTTTTCGAGAAATACCCAAAATTTCGCAATGACGCTCTTAAAGACAGGAAGTATTTACACTTTAATCACTGTGCTAAAAAATGCCAGATTAAAATCATATGAATGAGAATATTGCAATGAATTGGAAGTTTTTGACCTGAGATTACTACAAGTGTGAGTAAAATATATTGTTCACAACACAGCTATATATACGTAAGTGAGGAATAAAATTTCTGTCAGACCATGTTATATAAACTTTGTTGGAATATAATCTGGGAATGCTGTAAAATATTTCTGAAGGATTGAACCATTTTCAGAAAGCGACGCTTGGAGCTGAATATTTTATTTTGTTTTAATAAATTCAAGAATAATTGGATAAGGATATCGGGAGGGAATAAAAGAATCTAAGAGGCGTTGAGAGAATTTAAGAATTTTTTCCTACTAAACTTTTCCAGATTTCAGATTCAGTAAGCAGTCAAAGGTAAAACATTTAAAAGGAGAGGTTAAATCTGTGGTCAAGAAGAAAAATAGTTTTCAAATATTTATTGATTACCGACGTTTTGACCCACAATGTCGATCTTCATCTGGGCTGTTGTAACGAGTAAACAATTAAACAAAGAGAATTTGAGAATCCCATTCAGAAATATTTACAAGAATTCATTGACAATCTCGATCAAATTCACTCAAGGTCAAACATCAATAGATAGTAAAATATTTTAATGTCAAGAATTGATTAATAAACCTTCTGATTTCGGCTTTAGTCAATTTAATCTCAATATTTTAACTGAATATCTAAGTCCACTTCGCTCTGGTTGAGGTTTTATGATGTAGTTTCTTTAAAATAATAGACAATTACACTATAGGTCATCGAATGTGATGGGGGTGGATTTTACATCCACTTCATAGCCCCTAGGACACGTTTTTTTTTTGGGGGGGGGGATATCAGAGAAGTCTTATGTATACAGGATGTCTCACTACATATGTCCGTCTCTCGTAACTTCACAATTTTTGGAATTTCGATTCGTAGAAAGTAGTATGTTGTAATTTTTTTAAAAAGTTATTCTCAATTGTCTGAATAATAAGAGATATTTATACATGATCCCATAAACAAGGTCAGTGGTATTAGAGTTCTAAGTGTACATTCATACTAAATATACAGGACAAAATAATTAAGAAAAAAAATGATAATGAATAAAATAAAAAGATAACATGAAAAAAATTCTGGCAATAAATAAATTTTAAGACGAATTCATAATTAGCATTTTTTTAAATGCATAAAAAAAATACAAAACAAAATTTCTTTAGGATCCAATCTTCTTTATAAGAATTTGACATAACAATTTGAATTTTAAAATCAAGTTGAGGAGAATAAAATAGCAAAGACTAATTATGAAGATTATGAAACAATTTTGTCTTCTTTTTATCTAATGAGCTGCAATTAGATATGTAGGGTTCCTTTCTAGAAAAATTGATACCATACAATTTTGTCCTAATAAACCAATTTTTTAAGGTTTAAAGTTAACCTCGAAGTTGAGTTAGAACAATGAAAATTTGTTTATTAACTGAGTTTGAGAAGAAACTTTTATTAATTTTAACGTGAGAATTGTCATTTATACCATTTCATATTGGTGATGTAATTCCTTTTCTGGTGACGTAAAAAAAAAATGTTTGTGATTATATAACTAAGGGTTGCCGATAACAGGAATCTGCAAAAGACATTTTGTTAATGGCTCACGTTGAAGAGGTTCTGAGTTATATATATATTTCAGAACTTATTGAAAGATTTTTTTATTGCTAATAATATCAGACTGTCATATTAGACTATCTTATTATAATAGTATACTATAATATTAGACTATCATTGTCCAACATGAAACTGAATCTTGTATTCCAAGTGATATAGTTTACAATGAAAAACAGTAATCACACAGACAACAATAAAAAGAGTGGAAAGTGCAGTATATTTTTCAGTTTCAGTCAGCTCGGTATATTTGCTTTCATTTACTAACAGATGTCGTCCAGCTGTTTCGACAGGTGAAGCCATAATCCTGTGTTGGCATTTTTTTTTTTTTTTTTCAGGAATACTATTTCATTTCCCGTCTCTGATGGAATAGTTATTATACTGCTTGAATATATGTTGTATTGCACTATAATGGGATATGAAAATCAACAGCTTATAATTATGATTTTTTCCTTTCGTAATCGTGGACGAAAGATTTACCGAAGTTCTACCCTATTTTCTTTTAAATATACGAATATTTCTACGAAGAAAGGTGAGGAAAGCTGGCTGGAATATCTATACGAAATTCAATTTTCGTATTTCATTCACGCTATAAATTCTCTATGAAATTTTCCGAAAGAACTAACCTACATTATATTTAAGGGCCGTGTAGATTTCATAACTTATTCAAAATTTCTGCGAACAAGGTATCCGTATCCACCGTGAACAGTTGATAACTAGTATACGTAATTAAATAGACGTATCAACTTAAAGATATACCGTGGCTGGTGTTAAATGAATAACTAATAAAAGTTATTTTTAATAAAAGTAACACGAATAATTATTTTTTTTCGTTTGCCTTATATACCTTTTACAGACTCTCCAACATTAGCTATCGGAGAGTAAATTCATAGGTTATTTGTTAGTGGACAAAATTATTAAAATTGTCAATAAATTGAAAAAAAAGTGGTTCGTTTCAAAATATAAGAATATATTGTTCTTATTGTTATATAAAACAAAAAAATATTTAATAACATTATCTATGTAATGTTTACGAAGTATTAAAAATGTAGGTGCTGAAATCAATGTAGTCTTTGGCATTGGATATCAATTTATCTTGAATTCTGATTTACTATCCCAATCCGTGTCGAAGAGAACCCCATTCAATTGGAATCTCTAAAGTTACGTGGGCTGCAGAAGTTTATAAAATCGACAATAACCTCAAAAGATAGATACATTGGCACTATTATAACTAATAGAAAATCACGCAAACAGTCCGAGCTTCCAACTAATTACAGTAGTACTATTTTACATTATTATTATAAGGCCTTTTTTGGACATCACACCGTTGAGCTTTGGGGCTTGACAAAATCATCGAAATACTCTTCTATCCAATCCTTGTAATACAAATGCAAATCATTCGGTAAATTCTCAAAGCTCTTACATTGTCACAAATAAAATTATTAGAAAGATCTGAATGTTCTATATGTAACCGATGTAGCCCTGGATATAAATTCCTTCATATTAAACTTCCTATCAATTGAGAACCTCTGGTTTCTAACGTTGTTTCCTTTTTCATTTCTAATAAACCTCTAACAATAAAAAAAATGCTATCAATAGGGGTAGTTTCTTCGCAAAACCTTCATAACATTATACTTTAATCACATTGTATTTCTCTATTCTCAGATGTGGTTTATGTTCATACTTCATAAATATATGCCATTGATTAGCATATTTCCTGATCTGCTATTTTGGTTCAAAACGAACCTGAACAACTCACGTTGACTTTTTCTTTGACGTTTAAGTTCGAAACGTTTTAGAAGCATCATTTAAAGAAGTATAATAATTGTTCCAGCTTATAATAAGTGTTATGGATTACAAAATTTATTATTAGATTATATGGCGTTTATAGTAACTATGGAAGAGTGGTGTCTGAAAGACGGTTTTAATAACTCCTTCCTTTATCCTCTGTTCCAGAGAAAGTGAGAAGAAGACTCTCTCTTAACATACAATTTATTTTTTTAAACCATTATGTGTAGGTTATTATTAGCTTTAAACGTTTGGACATTGCTAAAATTATTAATGCTTTTATAATAAAATTTCCATAAATTAAAATGATAAATAACCACGAAAGTAGCTATCCCATGTTTCTTTTCAAGATTTTACAATTTATTAATTTTAGGATGTGAGGTCTATAAAAACGTTTATAGGCAAAGGACCCATAATGGGGCATTAAAAACTCCTGAGAAAAGTGGACAGGTACCTCCTGAAGTTGGGAATTTAGCAACTTTTCCAGAATTGGAGAAAACTCCAACTCAACTCAACAAGTAACAACCTTCTGTCTCAACCGTCCCAGACCATCATCGCCAGGAATACAGAAGACCACAACCATATTCTGAAGTCACAAGGAACCAGCAGTCTCGACGTCAGGCGCCTCAGACCTCCCATTCCTATCTCCAGACCTCTCACTCTCAAACTCATACTCCTCGTCCGCCTATTCGTTCCCATCATCTACCTTTAAAAGTAAAATTATCTCCTGAGCATCCAAACCCAACTCCTACTCACCCTACTGTTCAAGTAAATAACCCACCCCAATTACCGATTAATAGATCCTGCACCCCATTAATCACGATGGGCTCTCCCTACAACCAGCGCTCCGAGTCATACAAATTACCCTGGTCCACATCCATATTTCAACTACAATCCACCCGATATAAACTCTATCCTATCATCCTTCCTGTTGAATCTCCAAGAAACTATTAAACCACTTATTACACTTCTCACTAGAATCCTTACCGAAATTCCTTTTAATCTCCCACGATGAGTGCAAAACCCCTAGCTATCATTTTGTGGAACGCTAATGGACTACATAACCACCGTGACGAACTCGATATATTTCTCCACATAGTCATTGCACTGTTGACAGAAACTCACTTTACTCAACAATCAAATTTCTACATACGTGACTACATTACTTATCGCCCAGACCACCCAGACAACACTTCACACGCCGGATCGTACATCCTTATCCATAATTCCTTATCCCATTCCCTCCTTCCTTCAACTCCAACTTACGCTATTCAATCCACCTCTGTAATAATTTCAACTCGTCCTTTCCATTTAACATTATCATTTAACAAAATGATTACCATTTAACAATTGTATAATGTCCCCCTGGTAATTCACTTTCCACACAACCACCTTGATCCTTTATTCCAATCCCTTGGATCGCGCTTCATTGCTGGAGGAGACTATAATGCCAAACATCAACGATAGGGATGGCGTACATCTAATGCCCGTGGAAATATTCTGTCCAGTGTCACTCCAATAATTATTCTATCTTCTCGCCCATGAGCCCTACTTACTGGCCTACATCCCTCAAGAAACGTCCCGATATCCTTGATATATTTATCACCTCTCACATTTCCTGTTCCCGGACCAACATCGAATCTGTAGATGACCTTTCCTCAGACCACAATCCAGTTATCCTTTTCTTACATTCGAACTTCGTTCCTAAGCCCTCTCCTGCCTCATTGATTAAAGAACGAGTTAACTGGGACAAATTTCGTGATGATTTAGAAAACAAAATGGACTTAAAAATTCCACTTAAGACTAAACATGACATTGACGAAGCCATAGAAAACTTAATAGAATCTATAAGATTTTGCATATACGACAACACAACTATCAGTAAAACTAATAATTCCAAACGTACTAACTTGCCACACCTCATTCGCATCTTATTAAAGAAAAAACGAATAGCTAAAGCGAAGTGGCACAGGACTAGATTCCCATCAGATAAAACACATTATACTAAATTGACAAACTTAAAACAGAACTTTAAAAATTCAAAACGCAAAATTTAACTAACTTAACTGAAAACATCGCGACTACTGACAAATCTTTATGGACGACTACTAAGAAGATTCTTAACTTTAATCAGCCACTTCTTACTGAATCTCAAACATGGACAAAATCGGACGAAGAAAAATCTCAAATATTCGGTCTGCATCTTTCTAAAATCTTTGAGCCGCACCCTGGCATCCTTAATTCAACCAACCTTGAACACATTGAAGAAGTGTTGAATACTCCACTCCAAATGACCCTGCCACCTAAAGCATTTCATTCATCAGAGATATCCAATATCATCAAGAATTTACCAACCCGCAAAGCTCCTGGTTATGACCTAATTACATCCCATATTCTAAAACATCTTCCTCGAAAATCTGTTATATTCCTCACCTACATCTACAATGCTGTCCTCAGATACACATATTTTCCTGACCCATGGAAATTATCCATAATCATAATGATTCCCAAACCTCCAAAGCCACCAGAACACCCATCCTCATCCTGTCCTATCTCTCTGTTACCTATCATGGGCAAAATCCTTGAGAAACTTATCTTAAAACGCCTGTACCCCATCCTAGATTCCAACCACATAATCCCAGATCACCAGTTTGGATTCCGAACATCCCACTCCACTATCCAGCAATGCCATCGTGTGGTTGATGTAGTCTCTTCTTCATTGGAGCGCGGTATGTACGGCTCTTTCTTGATGTAGAACAGGCTTTTGATCGAGTCGGGCACCCAGGACTGCTATACAAGATCCGTAAATTCCTACTCCCTACATATTATCTCATTATCCGTTCTTATCTCTCAGACTTATTTCATGTAAACCACAACAACACTTATTCATCCCTGTTTCCTCAGTCTGCTGGTTTACCTCAGGGTAGTATCCTTGGTTCCTATCCTTTATATAGTTTTTACAGCTGACATCCCAACCCATCCTAACACTATTCTCACAACGTATGCCAATGACACATGCCCATTGTCAGTGAATAATGATCCTTCCATTGTATCCCAATCCCACATCACCACCCTCGAAGAATGGTACCAAAGCTGGAGGATTAAAATAAATTCCAATAAATCCCACCAAATCACATTTACCCTTCGTCGTAAACCTTCGTCTTGCCCTACCGTATCTTTTAATAATACCCCACTTATTCCTGTTGAACAGATCCGTTACTTAGGACTAAACTTCCCAACCACCAAAACCAACTCGTTTCTAACCTGGTTACTAAATCCTTTACTACCTAATAATCCTCCTAGGCGTCTGAAAAGAAGATGGCCTCGAGATCTTCTCCTTTAGAAATGTTTTTGGAGTCCTATTATATTCTCCACATGTTTTTATCATGTCATAATATCACTTACAGGAAATTTACTTGATGTGTATGTATACAGTTGTAAATATCAATAAATAAATTATTTAAAAAAAATAATTTTAGCGATGACGAACAATTTGGGGGCATAAATAATTAAAAAATGTTGAAAAAATAAATATTATGTTGAGAGAGAAAGATAAAGGAACAAGAAATGGGTAACTGAAATCTTGTTTCAGGCGGGATTTTTTATAGTTAATAGTTGTCACGTGTTTTTTTAAAAATAGCATGTCCTCTGTTTCTGTAGAGGTATTAAGTTCAAGATATATATTCAGATCGAATCAACGATCAACAAAAACGTCACTATATTTATCAATGTTAAAGTAATATTTTTTTCTCTTATATTTTATTTTAAAAGACTACTGAACATATATACAGTCCGATTCTCTTAAAAACGAGTTACTGTTTATCTTACTGTACTGTTTGTTATTAAGTCCCAGTTACAGATTAACAAGACCTACAAACTCCTACAATTGAATGGATTTTGCGAAATTTTGTACTATTCATTTAGTATATGAATAAAAACACAAACTTCATGATTCATATCTGTTAAGAATAGATTTTTTTTTTTTTAATTTGAACAGTACTGTTAAATACAGCTTAAACAGTAATGTTAAATAGATAACCTAACTTACAATCTATACTTTTTGTTCTAGTAATATGTACTTGATTTATAAGTTAATATTAATAAATCTATTATTTTTACAATATAAATAAATTATTTAGAAAAAATTCGAATAAATGTCAGCAAGCTCTCCTATTAATTTTCCCTCCCCCCTCAAAAAAAAAACTAAGTAATTTGGACAAAAGTTTATAATTTATAACATTTTTTATCTGCGAAAGAAATTATATAGTAACATGGTATCTTAAAAAAGCTAGGAATTTTTTTAACGTTTATTGTTTTCTGTAAATCAAACAAAAAAAAGTGTTAGTAAACGTTTGAATATTTTGAAATTTTCTCCTTATATATTGACTGGAAGGAGGTGGAATCATCTTGCTGCACATCATAAAAGATAAGAGAACGGAGCCGCCTAACTACCATTTGCATATTCATGAGAGCGATATTGTTAACCCGAGTAATCAGGAAATTGTTTGCCTCTTCAGTTAGCAATATAATTGTTAATATTGTATAAGTCATAAAAATTAGCCGTAGCATAAAGGAGGTTCAGTGTCAATCAGTATGAATCAATTGAACAACATTTTTTTCTATCAACTATTATAGCTTTGATAATTTAAATTTTAAAGAGAAATCAGAGTAGATTCTGTGAAGTGAACATGAAACAGCCCATCGACTGGAAACGCTGGAACAGAAAGATAAACAGAATCCAGAGACCGAGTCCAACTGGCAACTGTTTGTCTTCTGTCGAATGCAGTTTTGTTCCTCGTCCGATATTGACCTTTAGTTATTCTCAAGGCCACTGTGAGAGCTGACCTACTGCTGTATTCAGTAATTGTCAAGTCAATTAGAACGTTATGTTTGTTGGTTTTGTAGGGTATGCTTTAATTGTGTATGAGCAGGAAAAAAGTGGGAAGATCAGAACTCTGGCATTAAGATCTTATGGCATTAATATTTCGCTCATTTTTACTTTATCTTACCTGAATGTGGAATCCCTTCGTTTTAAACCTTCCGACTTCCCTACAGTATCCTTTAATAATGTGGCTGTTACCCGTGTAGAACAGATCTGCTAGTTTGGACTACATCTGGACAAACGACTAACCTGGAATCCTCACACAAGACTGAAAAGACAGGAAACTGCACGGCGATTTCGACTATTACAGCACTTACTAGGCAAACGTCTAAACTTCCAACTCATTACAAAATACTGATACTACATGACAATTATAAGGCCTATTTGGACATACGGAGTTGAGTTCCACTAAATCCAATCCTTACAATTACCGCCTTCCTAAAATCTTCAATGCTCCTTACTTGGTCACAAATAAAATCATACATCATTCATCATACCTTAATGTTACATATGTAACTGATTTAGCCCAAACCAGATACCATTCCTTCCATTATAAACTCCCTAACCACCTAAACCCACTAGTTTCTAACCTTGCTTCCTTTTCCATTCCTGACTATCCTCTGAGGCGCCTGAAAAGAAGATGGCTAGTTGAAAAACGTCATTAGAGCGCTACTAATGGGTAGTTTCTCTACATGCCAGTATCAGTCCATTATAAACTAAAATGGAATTTACTGGATGTATGCATATATGGATTATACAGTAAGGAGAAGTATTGATCGTGCAAAATTTCGAAATCAAGCTTCTAAAGGAAATACTCGTTATGAAGACTCTGACTCCTAATAACCAGGTCTCGCCAAATGGTCTGTGCTGTGTATTTGAACAGTGTAGATCAAAAACAAAAAGACCTATGGAGCTTAAATTATATATTTAAGGCTGGTATATCCCTAGGATGTTACTGCACCTTCTTCGATATACCGGAAATTTCGCTTCATATGATACATTTTAAAAGTGTTTTCAGTTTTCTCAAAAACGTTCCAAACTATTTTGATGGAACTCGATATATCAGTGTGATATTACTTAATATAATTATAATGCTATTACGTATCCTTACTATCAACTATATCCTTTTCGCATTTAAATTTTTTAACAGGTCTTAAATTTCGAATTTTCATAAATTCTCCTTCTAAAGTACCATTAATTTTGTTTGTTTGAAATAATTAACTGTTTCGCAACGTTAATGGTAATAAAAATGTATAAATTTGAGCTATGAAATTATTTTATAGTTAAATAAAGGAGAAAAATGGTAAAATAAAAACAGCAGTTAAAGGCTGGTCGGAGACAGCCCAGCGTGCGCTACCTCTCCCGATACTAATCATATATACACGGCTTTGTCATATTTTGTAAACTCTCGTATTTTGGAAAGGAAAAAAGTTAATTTAGTTATTCCCGCCTAGAATATGAATTTTTACAGGAACAGAAATATAATAATTTATTGTTTGAAAATTTCGCTTTCCATGAAGGTAAGTAAATGAAAGTAGAATGATGGTCCCACCAGATTTTCGTTCGTAAGATGAAAATTAATTGTTTCATTCCTGATTCAAAAGTACGGGGATTACCCCATAAGTTGGGGGAGGGAGAAAAGTGTAGAGGATCCAAGAGTAATTTTTTAACACAAACTCAATTCACTTACAATTTTCAAACTTACCTAAATTTGGCTTGTTTGTCTCTTGTAAAGGAAATATACTCTTGAACCGGGCTGCATAGTTGTGCAATATATACCACACAGCCAGACCCTCAAAACAATCAATTGGCGAGAGTAAAAATAGAAAAAGACACGTCCTAACACCAAATAAATTTTCTGTAGAGGTACGAAAAACCTAAGAAATATGACACGACGGAATTTTGAAAACCCAATATTTAACTTATCGAAATAGGTTTTGTGGTGTATTTCATAAGCAAGGAGGAATATTTTTATTAAGTATGTGCTGCCCAACTTCATTGGGTTACTAGTCACACAGCATACTTATTTTATTCTAATTATACAATATTTTTAATGTTACGATAATTAAGCGACGGTTTACAATAATAATTATAAACATTAGTAATATATAACACAACGGATAAAGCGCGTGGCTACTAACTCGAAGTTCAATTCCTGAAAATTTTTTTCTCTTACACTGTAGCCGTGAGTCAACTCCTGTGGGTCCTTAGAGCCATCCTAGGGTCACCCAACCTCTTAAATTGGGAACCCTTAATTGGGTAAAATTCTGACGGTCGAGCGTGATTCTGACGAAATCACCTCCTTGCACAATCGTTGGTCTAGTAGCAGTACTTCTTTACGAAGTACTGAACCCCTGAACCTTCATAGGTTGTAGTGGTACTGATTTAATTTTAATTTGATAAAATTAAAAAATTGCCCAAGTGAGACGTTGGCACAATTAAATAGGTTACACCAACTTATTTGTGTTTCACTTTGACCGTACCCCCAACCATCTTCTCCTCGTAAGTCATCCATGGTCAACTATCTCTCATAATTAATTTGTTAATATATAAAATAGGAACATGGCTTTTTATTTTACTTTCTTCTTTTTTTTTAATGTTTTGTTTTATCTTTTTGGTTCTTTTATCATTTTTTTTCTTTTTTCTCCTTCTTTTTCCCCTTTTTCTTTTTCATGATTTTTTTTTTTAAAGAAATGGTTCAAAACTTTGTGTACTAGAAACTTACGAATTGCCGGACCGATTTACATGCAGTTTTGTCCAAAACGTTCCCTGTCGCCATGGGAAAGTTTAAAGATCCTGAAATCTCCGATTTCGCTGGTAAAAAAAAAAAAAAAAAAATGCTATGAACAAAGTCAAACGTTTTTGGAGCGTAGTTCATAAAGCATACGTTTTCCCCCCACGTTAATTACATATCAATTGATTTGCCTCTTTCTTAAGGTAAACAAAAAATATATTATTGATTCAATTAAACGATATTATATTCACAAAAAATATAAAAACATATTGAGGCTTTTAGTATAGTAGTTCAAATTTGTTTTTAGAAAAAGCAAATAATATCCGTTTTTAGCATCATCTGAAAAGCTTAAATACTAATTTTCAAAGAAATTAAAATAAGTAATTTTTCTCCTTTATTTATTTGAAGGATTGTTTTTCTTAAGGGGTAATGGGCTATAAAATTTTATTTTATTTTTTTAAATTCTTATTTATGGGTTTCCTGAAGTGCTAAAAACGAATTTCAACTTTGTTTAACTCCAAAAATATTTAAACACTTTGGATAGGCCAGTCGGTCTGAACTGTTTCAATTTAGTACTAATATTGAATCACAGTGAGGATTATTATATAAGAACTATGCATATTTTATGTAGCATATATATTACATTTTGATAGAATCAGAAAAAAATCACCTGAATCAGACCAGTTATTATGAGTGTTAATATTTATCGATGTTGTAAATAATGGCCACTGCTAGTTATAAAATAAACATAAACAATTTTAGTTTCGAATGACTAATGCTTCAGCCTGAATGCTACGAGAACAACGTTAATCTCAAATTTTATTGAAAAGTAAAGGCTTTAATAGTGTGTTTTTAAATAATAATTCTCATTGTTATAAGAATAAGGAGACGGTCCGAGCTACCTTTTAGAACGGACTCCCATCGAGTTGAATCTCTTTGAATGTTTGAACTGTGAATGGAGGGGCGCAAGGGCGGACTAAAAGGGCCAAACAACTTCCGCGGCCCTTGAGCGAAGCGGCTGACACTAAATGAAATGCCATCCTTTACCCAGGGCCAAGCTCAACATAATTGTAATTCACTAATGCAGCTTGCCTATGAATTAATTATAGCAATGGGGTAACTAAAGCTGAACAAGAACTAATAAATGTTCATTGTATATATGTAGAGAACGAAGTACAAAGAGCTTGGCTTCGCTACAAAGCTGTCTCTATGATTTCTAACTTCAACCTGATAACTTAAGGGATGGTGTAACTGAGAGTGTTGTAAATTAGATAGGATGTATCTTTATTTTTTTTTAAAATCAGAATTTATATGTATTCCTTTCAATTAATATGTTGTATCTCAATTGTCATCTTTCAATCTGACAGACATGATGAAGCCCTACAAAGTGGGGCGAAACTTCGTCAACAATAAATAGTTTTCTTTTACTAAATTGCTACCTTTATTGGCCACCACCCGGACTATCTTCTTACAATCAACTTCATACGGTCTATCTTCTTTAAATTTAAATTAATATGATTATATTTTGTTTAATGTGAGTGGGCAAGTCTGTGGTAATGCACTGTGTTACTAACTACAAGGATCCGGGTTCGAATCTGGCTGTAGCAGATAATTATTTTTTGTTTCACTATAGCCGCTAGTCAACCCAGTGGGTACGGGAGCCCTCCGGCAAAAATCTTGGATTCTGATTAAATCGCCTACTTGCCCAACCCTTGGTCTAGTAACAGTACTTTACTTCCTTGCAAATTACAGCACCCCTGTGTATTTTAGGCTGTACTGATCCTTTCATGACATTGACAATTCATTTTTTTAGTAGAATAGAAAATCCACGGTCCATCTACCACTTATCATTTTTATTTAATATTTTTTCTTGTGTTCTTTTATTCTGTAGCAGTACAGTTTTATTTCATATTTTATTTACTTTTATAAATAAATTGTTAGTATTTTTTTATGGTTTAAGATGAGTAGTTATGAGCTAGGAAAGTACACTAGCGTAATGTTTCGAGTTAAAGAATGCTTAATTTATTCAGTTTTCTTTGGTTATGCAATGATAGCAAGAGGTCCTATTAGAAGATAGTTTTAATCACCCTCACCCTCTTCCTCCCCCTTATC
>NW_027115630.1:420274-422353 GCF_000696795.3 Halyomorpha halys
TTAATTTGAATGCCGATAGACATCTATACGTCTCATAGTTCCTGAGATATAGATTTCTCAAAATAAATTAACTAACTACCATTCTATTTTTAAGAAATGTTTTAAAATATATTTAAAAAGCTATATCTCGAGAACTATTGGACGTAAATAGTTCTGTTAGGGCTCATATTTTAGAAAATTTACTATTCTTTAAATAATGTCCTTTTAGATTTTCTAATGTTGTTGGTAGTTTTTAAGATATAGAGCTCCGAATGAAAAATTAATATTTTGAAACAGCCCTCATTTTTTATTCCCCCTACCTATACTTGGCAGACTCATCAGTTTTGACTAGTAAACCTTGAGTCTTCATTAAAGTAATAAAAAATTGTGGTGAAATAACTGCCTTTTTTCTTCCTGGCTCTTGTACTATAAGGGTTGTCTCTTTGGGCAGGTAGCAGATTTAATTTGCCTGCCAACACCTGGGAAGTGCAAGCAATAATAGATGTCCACATAATCGGCAAATAATATATCTATTTTATTATTAATGTAAGATTTGGCAGATTTTCTTTTTAACCAAATAGATAATAACATAAAGAAGGGTAAATGTATATATAAATATTGGCTATCTATAATTAACATGACGTAATTTATTTTACATTTCAGGATATAATCCAATGTATTTGTAAATATTTATTTCTTTTGAAGTATTGTGTGTTGCGGGCTCTCTTGGGCCGATGTTTTATGCTAATCCTGTGGCTTGTTTAAATGTATTCATTGGATTCATGGTTCGTACAGCTCAATTCATCACCTTCTACTTTCATGCGGTTTGGGCTGAACAATGGTGGATCTATTGCCAGAAAATGTTAGTTATTCGACAGTTCAGAATCGGTTTATTCAAACGCATTACGAATTATTTTCTGCGTCCCATTTGAATGTTTGCTTAAGTTGGAGGTTCAACGAAAATATGCATGCCACATTTTATTTTATTTTTTATGTGTGTATTCTAGTTAGAATTATTGGAATTAATATATTATGTAATTTTTTTTTTATGTTTATAATAAATACTGTAGGTAAATATAGTCAGTTTTTTATCTTACAATGTTCTGAAGTACTATGTGTATCATACTGTTTGTTTTAAAAAATACATTCTGTAAAAATAGTTCAATTCGAGCTATACGTGGTCAAATAAAATTAAACAGACGGATAAATAAAATACCCTCTGGATTTCGCAGTGTATAACACATTTTGAAGGATTATCAGCAACAACCAGCAGATAATTTGAGATGATGTCAGGTACATGGATGGATATCAATCCTTCTTATAGATAAAGTAGATCTTTATATTATATACGAAATAGATATTAGTATTGTGTGTCCCAATAGTGTAAATAAAGGGGTATTAAACAAATCAATAAATTGAAAGTTTTGAACATCTGTTTCGTGCAGTGATTCTCAACTTTTTTTTCTTTTTTTCTCTGTTATTGTAATTTAAAGGTTTTGTTAAGAGAGACTAAAGGTGTTGGGATGGATTTTCCTAAAGTGCATAATTTAAAATTTATTTCTTCGTTTATTCTCCCTATAATTACAAATTAATTTTTATTAGTACAAACTATTTTATTAGTACCTATATAACGTTATACACTATTTGAGAAAATATGTTTAGATGAATATAAACATTTTAATATTTTTGGTACATTATGAACATTATCTACAAAAACATATAAACCACCAGTACCCAAGTTGGTGTTCTTTGAGTATTCCGAGGGTGCCACAAGCAAGTGCAACTTTATCAAATTATAACCAAAACATTTTTTCCCTTATTGGTCTACAATTTTTACCGCTATAATAGTATAATTATTGCGTGATTATTTTTTTATTAAAGGTGCCTCAAAAACGTTTTAGCCCAAAAAGTGTGCCATGGAGAAAAATTTTCGGGACCTTTAAATTTTATAATGAATTTAAGGTTTAAACCAATATTAACCTTAAAAATTTTAAATGTAAAACCAATTTTAAACTGTTGTTTAACTGAATTATTTAGATCTGTGATTTCTGATGGCTCATTAAGTAATGTTAATACATTAATATTATATTTATGTTAATA
>NW_027115630.1:422518-430910 GCF_000696795.3 Halyomorpha halys
TTATTTATTGGGAAGGTAATGTTTGCCTGGTTATCTATAGAATGTCATTATGTATTATGATTACTTTCTTGAAAAAAAATCGCCGGAATGTCAAAGTAATAAAGAGACAGCGGCAAAAACTATTGGACCAAAGGGTGTTCAAAATTGAAGTTCTGCTCTGAATGAGCAAGCAATTAAAAGGGATTTCTTTTTAAAAGCCCTTCCTTAAATACGGATCTCGATGAATTTCTTTTCAATTTAATATAATTTCTTATAATTAATGAAGTTCTTACATATAGAGATTTGATTTTTCAATAAAAAAAAAGTAACATTAAAGATACAGATAAACAAGATATGTGTTAGTCATATTTATGTATATATGTGGGAGCGGATAGCTCAGTGGTTAGGCACTGTGCTACTAACTCTAAGAACCCGAGTATGAATCTGACTGTGACAGATAATTATTTTCTGTTTCACTGTACGTGTTAGTCAGCGCGTTGGGTTCAGGAGCCCTCCGGGGTACATGCAGCTCTATGAAGTGGACACTTAATTGGGTAAAATCGAGTGTGATTCTGATCAAATCGCCTCCTTGCATAACCCTTGGTATAGTAACAGTACTTCCTGACAACGTTATGCACCCCTGTGTATTTTTGACATTACTGACCCTTTCATGAAATTGACATTTCAATTTTTTTAGTAGAATAGAAAATCCACAATTCATCTACCACCTATCATTTTTATTTTTATTTTTTTTTGTGTTCTGTGCGTTTTAATGCATCTGTTTCAGATAGAGCTTTAGAAAGACAGCTTTTATTTTTGATAATTTTAAAGATTTAAATTGAAAACATTTTTCTAAAATAATAAAATAAAACAGAATATATGAATCCGGCCTACTAATATAATTTACCTAATACATTTTATTTAAAAATCCTAAAATGTAAGAAGTAATTCTTTGCTGGTACTACATAATGTGTGAATAGTGGCTGTTGTTCATAACAGCTAAATTTCCAGCAAACTGCAGTAAAATCCTCAACTTGACCTTCTTATATAAATATTTATTTAATTCGAAGCATCAAATACTTATTTCAAACGTTCTAAAAAAGAATTCTTGATTATGCTATTTAAGCAAAGCTGTTTGCTCATTTTAAATTTATGATTTTGTAGCGGAGATTATTTAATATTCCCTATAAAACGCGCTTTAATATTTTGTTTGTAAGAGAAATGAATGGAACAGTGTTTGGTCTTTTAATTAAATAATTTCCGGATTCGAATAAGCGCACTATACAGATTCAAGGATGCATGTGAAGAAAATATTAACAAGCATGAACCAATAGATAATTCATTAATAAATAAATACTTTTTTTTCAGCTTGTTTTAGCATTGAATATTGCAAGCATAGACAGTTTAGGAGGATAATAAAAAATATATTTTTCTTATTTCAGTAAAAATGTTCATATAAAAATGTTAAATTATATTCATATTTGAGGTGATTGAAAAAAAAAAGAAGGAATTTCGTAGTAAAAAACAACTTTTATCAAGAGATTTCATTTTATAATCCTCCATATATTTTTTTTTTACTTGAAAAAGTTACTAAACAGTACATTTACTGTTTTAAGATGGTAAGATTCTTTGAATGAAAGATGTTTGTTGGCCAGTTTTCAGACTGGTTCACCTGAGATTTTCTACCATGCTATGGCATGTTTTTAGAGGAAATTGTGAACGAATCGGTTGTACGTGTGTCGGATTTAAGTAATCCGATTTTTGTCGTTGCTTTTTGAATTTATATAAAGTCGGGGTCGGGGGTCTCATTTCCTGATGCCTCCCCTTGCCGCGAACACCGTGAGACCCCGAAGACGCTGCGACTGCAATGCCGCTCAATATGCACTATGCAATGCAAGCTAGGACCTGGCCTACCCCTACTATCACGCCGGAGTCCAGGACACGCTGGCCAGCCACGGAGATACAAAGACGTCTTTTCAGACATCTTCAGGCGATCACACGGTTTTCACCATATTCGCCCACAGCACAACCTGGACGAGTAAGCGGCCTAGAAGACGTCATCGCGGCGGCGAAAACGTCATTCACCAGATAAGCCATAATATTATATAAGCCATGAGAACACCTCAATGCTCTGTTTTTATATTACTACACATAAATAATTCTGAACTAACTCACTAACCAATTTGCCCCTCCAGGGAATTAACATTATAAATAAAACATAAAAATATACATGCATGATTTTATGAGCATAAAGTGTCTCACAATTTCAGCCCCCCTTTTCCACACATTTATCATAATCCTAAAATTACACTCGGGACACCTGCAGTATAGCACGAGCAGGTCCCGATGTAAACAACGTGTAAGATAAAAGAATTTAGAGGTACAAACGAGTTAAAAATGACCGATTCTGATAAATAGAAGTGAATAGACAGAAAGGTGGACGTTATGAATCAAATACATAAAAACGTGTAGAGTAAGTTTTTTAAAAAAAAAATGTTGAAATCCAGGACAGCATAATTAATATATTATTATCTGTCCTACGGAGGAAAGCAACTAGTCAGAACATGATGCATATTGGACCGGGTCTATGACTGTCTCTTCCCTATTAACAATCAATCGAAAAATAATAAGATAACTAATGACCCTTTTGTATTAATAAGATATTTTTAATTTTTCTTTAATAATAACCGTGTCGTTCAAGGTAGCTAAAGACACAGCTTTCTTTAAGTATTGGGCGACACATCTTTAAAAGTAAAGCCACACTCGTGCCCATCCTAGTCCGATGTGTTCTAAAATCGGTATTGGACAAGTAGTGTGACCATCGGACACATCATATCAGATGTGGAGGCAAACATTGGAGGCCAATTTTTACCAATGTATACTTGGACAGGCTGTACTTGAACGACAGGAAAATAAATATGTTATCTATTTTGAGTGTTCTATGAAAAAAAAAAAACCATTCGAACCGCTTCTCTTACTATATGGCACTAACTAGCAACCTTAAATCAAGTCTTTTTCTCATCCAGTGATACACATAATCGAATATGAGAGCTTATTATAGATATTTTTACAACATTCATAAAACTGCATATGATTACTTCTAAGAATGTTGTTTTCGAACAAATGTCCTTTTTTTCAACTGCTGACCCCATTAAATTTTGTGCTCTATAAATGCATTATACATAAAACGAATAGTCTTTCCTCAATTATCCACCTGGCCTATGCCCGACATTCATGGATTTCCTACAGCAATAAGTTCTATGACGTAGCTAGGGAGCTACGTACAGGGGTAAGAGTTAGGGCTCTTCTTAAATTTTTTAAGTATAGGGAGCACATATAGCTATAGATGGGCTTATAAAATAAGAATTATAAGATAAATTAAAAAACAATGAAAATTAAATTTTTAATTAGTTTCATTTTTATATTGTTAGAATTTTTTTTTATTGTTTTATAGAGTTAGAAATTTCGGATTGTTATTGTTAAGCAGTTGATGTAGTTTGTTCAAAACGTCACCCTAAATATTTGCGAACGTGAACGAAATTTGAAATATACGCTGTTTTGCAGACTATAATTTTTTACAATAATATTCTACTATAGTTCGTCCTCCAAAATATAGTTTTCGCTTGAACTTAAAAGGACTATCCAGAGCAATAATCAGTTCAACAGTGTGTGAAACCTATTTCGGCCATTTTCTTAGTTTCAGTACTTATTAAAGAAATGGTATCTGTGAAGCAATTATAACGTTAGTATAAGTAAACGTTTTCCCTTACGCGTTTGATTCAATCTTAGTTCAGTGACATATATTCATGTCGAAAGTAAAACTATTATGTGACTCATTATTAACACTCGCTGCGCATTTATGTTATAATTTAATTATGAATGTTCTACAATAAGTTTCTCGTTTATCAATAAAATGAGTACCTAAAGCTCACCTAAATGAGTCCAAATGGGTGAAATGAGGGCACTATGAAAATAAAGATTAGATCTTCAAGCTAAAAAATAATTAAATAAAATAAAAAATGATACAAACTTTGACTTTTAATATTACACATTAATTTAATGTTTTTGTTTAATTAATTTTTAAAGTGTAGGATGTTTTTATTATTGATATATTCTCTGTGAAAACTGTCCAATTACTTAAGAAAATAAATTTCCATCCTCTCTTACTCTTTCATTTATTGATCTATATTCCAATCCATTTATTCATTAATATTATGGTTATAATTTTTCTATTATTTTTAAAAATAAATCTGTCAACAACCGCGAAATAAATTGTTTACAATTATCATTCTTTTAGTGATGTTTTTACGCATTACAAACACGAATGGAATGTTTGAACAAGAGGGCTCTTTGAAGGAGGAGGGAAGGCAGACTTCAGAAGGAATCAAGGCTTCACAAGTTCCAGGGACAAGTTGTCTCATTGTTGTCAGTGGCTGTGGGTTGCCTTTGAGCTTCCAAGTCTCTTCAACTTTTATCCTCCCACTTAAACAAGTGGAAGGTATTAGTTTGGATTTAAACTTTCGAATGGAAGAATGTGTGTCTGAGGGATATAATTAGTACAATCCTTAATATCTTTATAATAATTAAATAGTTTGCTTTGGGTCATTTACTATACTCAATTATGTCATTAAAATATACATATATTACATAAAAAATGTATTTATGCCGTATTTTAAATATCAAAAATTCTTATATATGTATACTTATGAAACTGGGATGGAATCTCATTTGATCCTAAAATATAATCTTAAAACAAATAATTATTAATTAGTAGCCAGCCAGGGCTAACAGTATATATAATTATATATTTTATTCAAATTCTTGAGACTGGTATTTATCTATTAAATAAATCAAATGGTATCCAAGTCTCAACACTCTGTATTACATACATCAACAGTCCAACGTTTCGGCCAATTCGCCCATCCTCAAGGACAATCTTAAATATAAATTCAAACCTCAAATCAAAATTTAAAAAAAATCTTTCAGATATAAGTTTTTTTTATCTAATAGTGGATAGTGTAATTTAATTTTTTTTAAAAATATTTATTTATCGCTATTTACTTCTATAGAATTATAATACATTTAGTAAATGTTATCTAAGTTAAATTGGAGTGTTGCAGGCGTGTAGAGAAACTACCCTTTGGTAGCACTCTAATGACATTTTACATTAGCTGGTCTCGTGGCCATCTTCTTTTCAGGCGCCTTGGAGGATTGTCAGGAATGGAAGAGGATGCAAGATTAGAAACTAGGGGGTTTGAGTGGTTAGAGAGTTTATAATGGAGTGATGTCTGGTTCGGGCTATATCGGTTACATAGGGAACATTAAGGTCTTTATGAATGATTTTATTTGTGACAAAGTAAGGAGCATTGAGGATTTGACAAAGGATTTTGGATTGTAAGGATTGGATACGAGAGGAATTCGAAGGTTTAGTGGAGCCCCAAAGCTCAACTGCGTATGTCCAGATTGGCCTTATTACAGTCATGTAGATCAGTCTTTTTTAATGTGTTGGAAGATTAGACCGTTTGTCTAGTAAGTGCTGTAATAGTCGAAATCGACGTGTAGTTTCCTGTCTTTTCAGTCTGGTGGGAGGATTCCAGGTTAATCGCATGTCCAAATGTAGTCCAAGGTACCGGATCTGTTCGACAGGAGTAAGAGTAACATCATTAAATGAAACTGTAGGGCAGTCTGTAGGTTTACGACAGTTTTAATTTATATTAAAGTTTTAAAAATTAATGAAGGTTTAAAAAATAGGGTGATTTAGACTTCAATTTGATGACCTGGGCAAAATAGCCAGTAAAATAATGTGATTGTTTGGCAAAATAGTCTGTAATTTTGATGTGAGGTGTGAATTTATATTTAGGATTGTCTTTGAGGATGGCAGAATTGGCCGAAACGTTGGACTGTTGATATTATAAAGAATGTTGAGACTTAATAAGGACACCGTTTGATTTATTTAACGGTATATACGATATTAATTTAGCATATACATGAAACAAATTTAAAGTTAATTGATATTAAATATTTTGGATTTTGAGTATATAAATGTTTTTCTTTTTTCTTCATGAATATATAACATACCTTGAATAGAAACACTACCTAGTGAGGTAACATTTTAACTATTGTCTCAACCTCAAAAACTCAAATTATTGGGTAATCGCAAGATTGATAAATGAATGACAGTGATCCATTGTAGGAAGATTGATTGGTCGAATGTCTACATCATCATTTAATTTGATGATGTAAAGACTATACCTTTTAGTATAGTGCATTATTGTAGATTAGTTTGTAAGAAGCATAGCTAACCCCTGAAAGAGATAATAAAAAAAAATATAACTAATGTTCAACATATATTACGCAATTACTCAATTTAAATCAGTATTGCAGCCTATATCGGACAGTTGTTTATAAATTAATTATAAGCGAATGAAAAGAGAAACTATGCACGGTTTTTTTTTATTCTGCTACGATTGTAATTTCCCGGAGGATTTTCTCAGAGTGACTATATATTTTCCAGGAAGAGAGATGGTGTTTTGTTTGCATTTTCCGCAGAGCTTCACCTTCAATTTTCCTACCATGAGAACTTTATTATATTGTTTGCGAAGGAAACTTAGTTCTTGTTTAATTATATATCTGCAGATATCATCATACTAATCTAATTTAAACGAGATAATAAAAAATTATTATCAATTCATTAATTAATGAAAGCAAATTTTATGAAATTGGGTGTGAATAATGTGAAGCCCATAACTTGTTTGTAACTTCAATTATAAATCTTTAAAATAAACTTTAATTACTAGATTATTATTATGTTTTATTATCATTATAATAATTATGGAAGCGTATGAAACTATAATTTAAAAATTCTCGATTTCATTTTAATAAATCACAACAATTAAGTTACTTAACAAACTGATAAACTTAATAAAATAATTAATTTAAGATGAATATTTTATCACACATCTCAGTTCACTTCTTCCTCTTTAACCGTAGGCAAAATTTTTCGCGGTAGTTACCAATATCTAAGTGACGGCCATGCGGTTAGGGGCGTATGTCCTAGAGTTCCCAATTTAAAACGTCATGTGTTCGATTCCCACCTGGGGCAATTATTGTTTATTTCTAGGCGGTCCCGAGAAATAAATCTTGACACTTCTATCTTGGTTCGTACGCGGCAGATACTTAGGTAGCCGCTAAAGGTTGGAAAAAAGGACGGCACAGACTCACCGTCTGTTACTAATACCAAAATACGTATACCAAAACTATTCTATCAAGAACTCTATATCCCTTGCAACCGAACCAAAATATTTGCTAATTTCTCTTTAGTCTGCTCCACTGCTCTCTGGAATTCCCTCCCTTCTAATATCCGACATGCTTCTTCCCTATCTTCATGTAAATCCATAAGTTTCCAATACCTTCTCAAATCCCAAACTGACGCTGAATAATGTTTTAGTATATTATAATGTTATACTAAGTAGTACATATTTTAATGTATTTTTGGTAACAACTGCATAAATGCCTACATTCGTGTTTGTACATGCAAGGACATATACCTTTATATGTATAAGAAATACTTATATAAAATACCGAGTCAAGTGATTATTTTTTTATTTGTTATTTGTATTTTAAAGAAACACCATAAAATTGAAATGATCTTCAGAAATTCGTTCTTTAGGAATACAAAACGTATTTAAAGCTGGATATATAAGCCTATTGTACATTAGTGAAGAGTATCGATTTTGGTACAAATTATTTCTATTAGGTATATATTATTGAAGTAAAGTCATGACATATTTTCAATAAATTTAAAATTTCTGAATTACTTTCAACTATGTATGTACTACTCAACACATACTCTATTCGTCTACCCCCTAACCAGCTAACATCTGTTATAGACCAACTCTGTTGTATAGGAACATCTGGGCTCCCAATAAAAATAACATATGACCGCGCCGCTACCAACCAACTTCCTAAAAACAAAAATACTTTTAACCAATTATCCATAGTTGAGAGTTACAAATCTTTTTTTCTTGAGGAGGGATGTTAGGGAAATATTTTAAATTACTGGTGGGCTTTGTTGGTGACTTAATGAAAATAGTTTGCAGGTTACTTGATTTTTGTGGTCCCCAACGCGGAAATGTGCTAAACACTCTTCAAGTAGTTCGACCGAATGACTCGTTGATACTTGCCTATATAACTTTGTGTCTTTGCCCTAAATTATTTTTTATTTTTTTATTTCTAATTTCATTTATTTCTTTATTATCAGATCTTAATTAAATGTCATCTATTTATTATAAAAATAAATGAAATTTTTGATGTATAAATTTATTTGTGTAAGGAGAATCTACTTTTTTCTTGTCTCGCGATCGACTTGTCATAGGCTTAGTGCATTCCAGCAAGGTAAAGGTAGTAATATATA
>NW_027115630.1:430960-433002 GCF_000696795.3 Halyomorpha halys
GAAACCGTTTTTTTTCCATAGTTCTACCGGATCGTTTAATTTTTGTTATTATTAAAAATAAAATAAATAAAAGCGAGTTCAAATCGAATTTTTTAAATTTTATAAATCACTTATTACGTTTTCTAGATATAGGCTCATGAAGAAAATTAATTTATAGACCCAACTTTTGATAGCAGCATTCCGTATATGTGTTACCTAAAAAAATCGATTTTCCAACACTTTTTTCAAGATGGATTTTTACTAGCTTATAATGGATTTTAATTTTTTATCAACTGCAATGTATAATTTGTTGTAAATATGCAAAAGTTGTTATAAAGCTTCAGAGTATGGCTGATAATTTGATTTCAATATTTGGCTTTCGCGTTTATTTGTTGTATTTTTTTGGCCAGGAAAATGTATCCTGAAAGAATAATATGACTTACTTTTTGTTAATCCATCAATTCCTCGCTGAGTACAAATCGTATTTAAATACAGATATACAGCTTATCTACCTACGTAAAAAACAACAATAGTTATTAAAGAGTCAAAAAACATGGATAATTAATATTTTTTGATCCATACGAAATATTTCTGAAACTATTGCTTGAAGGATTTGTCTTCTACAATGACTACAAAGTCAAAATGGTACATAGCATTCCACCCCAGACATTGCGAGCAATTGACTTGTTGGCCACCCCAGGTCTACAGTATAAACCAAAACGCAAGTTACATAAAGTAAGTAACTTGAACTTTATCATCATTTAAGTATATTTTCGTCCCTTACCATCCCTTCTCCTTAAACAACTTTATAAATTACAACTATGATCAACAAAATCGATACCGAATTGAAATAACCAAAACAAATAAGTAAATTTACAATAATTTTGTTATTACAGGATCCCTATTCGGTCATTCGGAATGATAGTCAGCAATTAAAACCATATCGATCTAGCTTATAAATAAAATTTCACAGAAATATTGGTGTTTTAACAAATTTCACAAAAATAATGTTTGTTTAGTTGAGGCCTTGACTTTCAAAATAGGATGAATCCAAATTTTAAAACTTCTCAGGGGAAAGAAAAAATTTCTAACCTAATATTATTTAAATAGGAAAATAATACTGACCAGGTCAATATAACATTCATTTCCTTGTCATTCATGAGATATAATCCTGATAAGTATTATTTTCCTATTGAAATAATAACCAATTTTTAGTATCTCCTGAAAAAATTTACTATTATGACGCCTCAATTATAGCTATAGCCTATGCAGATATTTCACAAACTTTGTGACAATTAAAAAAATGATCAATTTTTAAAAACTGTATTATAAAAAAGAAGTAATCATGTAGATCTTATTTTGGTCTAAACTAGTGACAAACTTAAAAAAAAAAAAAAAAAAGTGAACTATTTCTGCCAGGAACAAAGCTTTGGGACCATTACCCATTTAAAAAAAAATCGCTGGTTTTAAGGGTTGCACTACTATGTCAAAGCTGTGAATTTTTTTTTTTACTATTAATTTGGATCCTAACAACAAATTATAAAAATAGAGAGACAGAATATTTTGTACGCACGGAAGAATAAATTGAGTGGACTATACTCCTGATGACATTTATAGTGCAAATTCCAAACACTTAATGTGCTTATTAAAAGTCTAAGTACCATAAAAAAAAAAAAAAATGATATGTCATAATAACAATGAGAACTAAATTTTAAAAAATTCCATTTTAGTAATATATGAGAAATTGACTTTCAATATAAGGTAATTTTAATGTACTTTCCCTTGTAATTGGAACTCTGACCGATAATTTAAAGTATCCATAATACAGCGAGAGCAATACATAGCTCCAAAAATAGTTTGTTTTAATCAAGAGATTGATGAGAGGAGTCCTAAACAAGTTGTCAAAGCGTCGATGACAGCGGGACAAAAGGGAATTTAAATTGCTGGAATTACAAACCACTTCCATTAACTGTTATACCAACTTCACCTACTCCCGTTCCACCCCTTTCTGTTATTCGTTCTTTGTTAAATTAACTCTTGTTAGTTTGAAATAGACTTTATAT